>NC_053024.1:575954979-576120486 GCF_003073215.2 Triticum urartu | reverse complement strand
TTGGACTAACCTATTGATCTAGTGCTAGTTCCTGTTTGTTGCATTTTTTGTATCGCAGAATATCCATACCAAATGAAGACCAAATGCAATAAAATTTCACAGAGAATTATTTTGGAATATATGTGATTTTTGGGAGTTGGAATCACCACAAACGGAGGCCCACACAGCCCACAAGACACCAGCGCGTGCCAGAGGCCCCTGACACATGGTGGTGGGTTGTACCCTCCTTGAACGTCGGTTGGAGCTCTCCTTCGGGTGCAAGGAAGCTTATATCCAGAAAAAATCATGTTAAAATCTCAGCGCAATCGGAGTTACAGATCTCCCGGAATATAAGAAACAGTTTTCAGCCAGATTAGGGGAACGCGAAACAAAAGAGAACAGAGAGGGATATCCAATCTCGGAGGGGCTCCCGCCCCTCCGCCGCCATGGAGGCCATGGACCAGAGGGGGAACTATCCTCCCATCTAGGGGGGAGGCCAAGGAAGAAGAAGAAGGAGGAGGAGGAGGAGGAGGAGGAGGAGGGGGCTCTCTCCCCCTCTCTCCCGGCGGCGCCGGAGTGCCGCCGGGGCAAGGATCGTGACGGCGATCTACATCAACAATCTTGCTACCATCAAAACCAACTCTCTCCCCTCTATGCAGCGGTGTAACACCTCTTCCACCCGTTGTAATCTCTACTTAAAGATGGTGCTCAACTCCATATATTATCTCCCAATGATCTACGATTATCCTATGATGTTTGAGTAGATCCGTTTTGTCCTGTGGGTTAATCGTGATCTTGGTTGGTATCATTGTATATTATATTATTGGTGCTGTCCTACGGTGCCCTCCGTCTCATGGAAACGTGAGGGCCCCCCGCTATAGGGTGTTGCAACATGTTCATGGGTTGCTTACTGTCAGTGTTGCGGGGGTGACAGCAGCCTAAACACGGATAAGTGGATTATGGCGTATGGGAGTAAAGAGGACTTGATACTTAATGCTATGGTTGGGTCTCACGACGTTAATGATCTTTAGTAGTTGCGGATGCTTTCTAGAGTTCCAATCATAAGTGCATATGATCCAAGTAGAGAAAGTATGTTAGCTCATGCCTCTCCCTCATATAAAATTGCAAGAATGATTACTGGTACTTGTTATCGATTGCCTGGGGACAAATGACTTTCTTGTTGAGAAAAGCTATCCACTTTTATTGCCTATCAATTTATTCATAGTTTTATTCTCTCAAAGTACTCGTAGTTTTATTCTCGCCAAATAATTGCATACTTGTTTCCAGTAAAGCAAATGTTAAGTGTGCGTAGAGTTGTATCGGTGGTCGATAGAACTTGAGTGAATATTTGTTCTGCCTTTAGCTCCTTGTTGGGTTCAACACCCTTATTTATCGAAGAAGGCTAGAAATAATCCCCTATACTTGTGGGTTATCAAGACCTTTTTCTAGCGCCGTTGCCGGGGAGCAATAGTGTGGGGTGCATATTCTCGTGTGCGCTTGTTTGCTTTATCACTAAGTAGTTTTCATTTCCTGTTCTAAGTTGTTCTCTATCTTTAGTTACGAATATGGAACACAAAACACCAAAAAAAATTAGTTGTACTTGCTACTTATGGAGATGGGGAACCTCCTAAAACCCTAATGCTTGTTATGTGAAAAATATTATGCACTACTTTGATAATCCTGAGAAAACCCCATTCAACTTGATAATGGGAGTAACGTTGGATCAACATGAATACTTTAGGGATTATTGCTTGACACAAAAAGGGAAATTATTATGGGATCAAATTCATATATTGAAGTGGTATGCTTGGAATCTATGCTTGAGATATGATTATACTTGTTGCTCTAGGATGAATGCTCCACATCTTCCCTTTTCATGCAAATTTAATGATAATGGAACCTTAGCTCCTTATGCTAATGGTATATATGATTACTATGATGTGGAACGAATAGAAGAATTTGTTGCTTTTAAGGGTGCATATGAAATTGAATCTTTGTTTGAAAAGTTTGAAGATTTTGATGATTTAGTTTATAGACCTGAAAATCTTGTCATCCTTAAATATTGCTATGATAATTATAAATACAATTATGATATTGATGTATTTATTGAGAATAACTATGTTGTCCAAGAAGAGACTAATATTTTGCAGGAGTTTATGGAAGAAGAAATTGATGAAACTGTGAGCTCATTGGATGGAAAAGATGATGAGGAGAGCGAAGAACAAAAGGAGGAAGAGAGGATTAGCTACCCGTGCCCACCTTCTAATGAGAGTAACTCTTCAACTCATACATTGTTTAATTTCCCTTCGTTCTTGCCGAAGGATGAATGTTATGATAATTGCTATGATCCTGTTGATTCATTTTAAATATCCCTTTTTGATGAAACTGAGGCTTGCTATGCTTGTGGCCAAGATGCCAATATGAATTATGCTTATGGAGATGAACTTGCTATAGTTCCATATGTTAAGAATGAAATTGTTGCTATTGCACCCACACATGATAGTCCTATTATCTTTTTGAATTCTCGAGACTACACTATATCAAAGAAGTTTGCACTTATTAAGGATTATATTGATGGGTTGCATTTTGCTACTACACATGATGATTTTGATGAATATAATATGCATGTGCTTGCTGCTCCTACTTGCAATTATTATTAGAGAGGAACTATATCTCCACATCTCTATGTTTCCAACACGATAGAATTGCAAGAAACTGCTTATGCTATGTATTGTCCTTTACTTGATGTGCACGAATTATTCTTGTATGACATGCCGATGCATAGGAAGAGAGTTAGACTTCATCATTGCATGATATATGTTGCTTTGTACTCACTACTAAATGCCAAATCAATGTTAATTAAAATTGGCTTTGACATGCCTTCGTATCCAGGTGGATCTATTACTTGAGCACTTTATACCTAGCTTAATGGCTTTAAAGAAAGCGCTGCCAGGGAGACAACCCGGAAATTTTATAGAGTCATTTATTTCTTTTGAGTGCTTTTATAAAGTTTAAAAAACAAAAAAATATAGAGGGGAACTTAAAACTTCACAAAAAGAAAAGCGAAAGTGAGAGAGACGAGCATTGTGAAAGTGGGGGCGTCCTTGAACTTTGTTCATGCCCATGGAGACTTTATGAATCTTGAATTGCGGAAAATTTTCAACAAAAATAATTATCCCCTTGTACAATTCCATTGTATTATAAAAATAATGTGCCAAGGTTTGCCTTTAGGATGATTAAATTGCTTGTTGGTTTGTGCGGTGCAAAACAGAAACTTTGGCTGTAGTGCGCGATTTTACATTTTTTACTGGAACATAAAACAGTTTTGAAACTTTTTGTACTATCTTTCTATACAAATTTTTTATTTTTCTCATAATTTTTATTGTTACATAAGTATGGTGGATGTTCAAATCTTTACAGATTGTCATGTTTTCACAGATTGCGGTTATAGCTTCATTATTTGCGTGTGTTTGAATTCTTGTTGAAGCCTCCATGACATGGGGCCATAGAATTGTGATAGCATATAGTGGGTAATGTTTTTTATAATTATACGATAATGTTACAGCAGTACATGATGGCATTTCATTGCCATATTCACTAACCCCGCCACTAAAGTTCGGTTAAGTTTTGTGTGGATGAAGTGTTCGAAGATCGAGGAGGTCTCGATGTGAGGAGAAGGAAGAGAGGCAAAAGATCAAGCTTGGGGATGCCCAAGGCACACCAAGTAAATATTCAAGGAGACTCAAGTGTCTAAGCTTTGGGATGCCCCGGAAGGCATCCCATCTTTCTTCAACAAGTATCGGTATGTTTTCGGATTCGTTTCATTCATGTGATATGTGCAAATCTTGGAGCGTCTTTTGTGTTTATTTTTCACTTTTCTTTTATTCACCATGGTGGTATGAGATAGTCCATGGTTTATTTATAGAATGCTCATTGCACTTCACTAATATCTTTTGAGTATGGCTTTATAGAATGCTTCATGTGCTTCACTTATATCATTTGAAGTTTGGATTGCCTGTTTCTCTTCACATAGAAAACCGTTATTTGTAGAATGCTCTTTTGCTTCACTTATAATTATTAGAGCATGGTCTTTTGTAGAAATAATTAAACTCTTATGCTTTATTATATCTATTTAGAGAGTCAACAGGGATTGGTCAATTGCATGGTTAGTCATGAAATCCTACATAAAACTTATGGATCACTGAATATTATACGTTTGATTCCTTGCAATAGTTTTGCGATATAGAGATGGAATATGTGGGAGTTACTAGTAAATGGTTGTGTTTAGTAAGAATATTGGTGTTAAGGTTTGTGATTCCTGAAGCATGCACGTATAGTCTCTCGTTATGCTATGATGTTGGAGCATGATTTATTATTGATTGTCTTCCTTATGAGTGGGAATCAGGGATAAGCGATGGTCTTTTCCTACCAATCTATCCCCCTAGGGGCATGCGTAGTAGTACTTTGCTTCGAGGGCTAATAAAATTTTGCAATAAATATATGAGTTCTTTATGACTAATATGAGTCCATGGATTATATGCACTCTTACCTTTTCTCAATTTGCTAGCCTCTACGGTACCGTGCATTGCCCTTTCTCACATCGAGACGTGGTGCAAACTTCGCAGGTGCATCCAAACCCCGTGATATGATACGCTCTATCACACATAAGCCTTATTATATGTTCCTCAAAACAGCCACCATACCTACCTATTATGGCTTTTCCATGGCCATTCCGAGATATATTGACATGCAACTTCCACCGCTTCCATTTGATGACTTGAGCATTCATTGTCATATTGCTTTGCATGATCATATAGCTGACATAGTAGTTGTGGCTCAGCCACCGTTCAACATTTTTCATACATGTTACGCTAGATCATTGCACATCCTGCTACATGCCAGAGACGTTCATATAGAGTCATATTTTGTCATAGGTATTGAGTTGTAATTTTTTTTCTTTTGAGTTATAAGTAAATAGAAGTGTGATGATCATCATTGTTCATTTTTAGAGCAGTGCCTAGTGAGGAAAGGATGTGTAACGCCCATGATACGGCTATATCTCCCATGTGTCGAGGCACGACTTAGAGGCATACCCGCATGGTGGTTTAGTCGCAAGAGGGGTAATCTTCACACAATCCCATGTACTGAATAAGAAAGGGATAAAGAATTGGCTTACAATCGCCACTTCACACAAATAACAAGATAAACATACATCATCCAGAGTACAACCAAGGTACGACTACAGAACCAAAATAAAACAAGACAACCCCAAATGCTAGATCCCCGATCGTCCGAAATGGGCACCACTACTGCAACTGGATGAGACACAAAACAACGATCAAGATCTTCATCGAGCTCCCACTTGGGCTCGGTTGCGTCACCTGCACTGGTATCATCGGCACCTACAACTGTTTAGAAGTATCCGTGGGTCACGAGGACTCAACAATCTCACACCCGCGAGATCAAGACTATTTAAGCTTATGGGTAGGAGAAGGTAGTGAGGTGGAACTGTAGCAAGCACTAAGCATATATGGTGGCTAACATACGCAAATAAGAGCGAGAAGAGAAGCAACGCAACGGTCGAGAAGCTAGAAGTGACCAAGAAATGATCCTGAAACTACTTATGTTCAAGCATAACACAAGACCGTGTTCACTTCTCGGACTCCGCCGAAAAGAGACCATCACGGCGACACACGCGGTTGATTCATTTTAATTAATTCAAGTGTCAAGTTCTCTACAACCGGATATTAACAAATTCCCATATGCCACATAACCACAGGCACGGCTCTCGAATGTTTATACCCTGCAGGGGTGTCCCAACTTAGCCCATCACAAGCTCTCACGGTCAACGAAGGATATTCCTTCTCCCAGAAAGACCCGATCAGTCTCGGAATCCCGGTTACAAGACATTTCGACAATGGTAAAACAAGACCAGCAGAGCCGCCTGATGTGCCAACAAATCCCGATAGGAGCTGCACATATCTCATTCTCAGGGCACACCGGATAGGTCAAGCTATGAGTAAAACCAGCCCTCAAGTTGCCCCCGAGGTGGCCCCACAGGCTGCCCGTTTCAGACCAACACTCAGAGGATCACTGGCCCAGGGGGTTTAAAATAAAGATGACCCTTGAGTCTGCAGAACCCATGGGAAAGGTATATGGTGGTAGGTATGCAAATGGTAAAACCAAGGTTGGGCCTTGCTGGAGGAGTTTTACACAAAGCGAATTGTCAAGGGGTTCCCATAACACCAAACCGCGTAAGGAACGCAAAATCAAGGAACATAACACCGGTATGACAGAAACTAGGGCGGCAAGAGTGGAACAAAACACCAGGCAAAAAGCTGAGCCTTCCACCCTTTACCAAGTATATAGATGCATTAATTAAATAAGATATATTGTGATATCCCAACATATCCATGTTCCAACATGGAACAATCTTCGACTTCACCTGCAACTAACAACGCTATAGGAGGGGCTGAGCAAAAGCGGTAACTTAGCCAAACAACAGTTTGCTAGGAAGGTGGGTTAGAGGCTTGACATGGCAATATGGGAGGCATGATATAACAAGTGGTAGGTAGCTCGACATAGCGATAGAGCAAACAACTAGCAAGCAAAGATAGAAGTGATTTCGAGGGTATGATCATCTTGCCTGAGATCACGCAAGGAAGAAGAACGAGTCCATGAAGAAGATAAACGGACGTAGTCGAACGAATCCTCACACACACGACGTTACCGGAACTAACAAGAAGAAGAAACACCGGAAAGGAGCAAACAACATAGTAAACAACCAAGCATAAACATGGCATGATGCACAATCAACTATGATGCATGTCCGATTTAAAGAGTCATGGCATGGCAAAGTGCAATGAACAATGCTACAAATTAAGTGGAGCTCAATATGCAACGAGTTGCATATTGACGAAACACCATATGACTTATTTAGTTCTCTCTCGGTTATGTACTCAACAATATTAAATGTTGTTAAACATGGCAAGAGGTGAATCATATCAAAACTACCTATCTAGGCAAGTTTAAATGAGGCCGGAACAACAAGCAACAAGTCCGGAAAAATCCTCATGAGCATATATTAGATTTGGTACTATTCTGCCCTAAATCATATTTTAGCGTTGTTAAACATGTAAAGTAATGCCATCATGTTAAAATATGCATTTTTATACCCCATTTACATATATAATTTATATAAAATGGAGCTACGATTAAGTAGTTATGAGATAAATCATTTTAACACGGCATTTACTCAAATTAAAGCAAACAGCAAGTTTAAGCATTTTAAACATGGATGAAAGTTGCAAATTATGAAACTAGAAGAAATTCTAAGCAAGTTATATATATATATATATAACATTTTAAACCGATGCACGGTTGTGGAGTTATTATATGCATGAAGTTTAGGGGTTTTTCTGCAAAACTGGCGTTCTCTGGATAAATAGACAAATTCGCAGACGCTAAAAAAACATACGCGGGCCGAATCTGGCTGGCCCAACAGGTGAAAAAAAACAAGAGGAGGGGCACTAGGGTGTGGCCTCACCCAGTGGGCCTTAGCCCGTCAGTGGAGAAGGGAGTAGCAGGCCGGCGTGGCTGGGCCGGATGAGCGAGATGAGGCCAGGCATGGGTGCGTGGGCGTCGGGTGTACTGAACAGTCAACGAAGCCGCTGGCACAAACGGGTGCTAGTCTTCTTCAACAGAGCAAGCAGCGGCAGCGGCAGGACTTGGCGGCGCCGGCAGCAGGGGAGGCACGGACTCATCCGGATCCAGGCGAAGCAGGGTGTTGGGGAGGTGCCTCGGCAGCTTGGCATCCTCCGGGTGCTGCATTGGGAGGCTAAGAGAGAGGGAGATGTGAGGCAGGGAAGGTGCAGGGGAAAACGCAGGAGCTGCAGGGCATCTCACCGGCGACAAGGAGGAGCCCCGACGGTGGTTTGGAACGGCAAAAACAGACGGATCCGGGGATAGGCGGCCGGATCAGGTGGTCGAGGCGCAGCGGAGACAAGCCGACAGCTTGGCCTTGGGACGGTGGCTTGGCGCTCCTCGGACGACCTTCATGGCGGCGAAGGATGGGGACTTGACGTCCGGGGCTTGGAGCTTGAAACGGAAGGCGCCATGGAGGCTGCTGCTGGAGGTGGTCACCGGAGCGGCGAGGCAGCGGGGAGGCTCGGCTGGCCGCGGGATATGGAGGCGCATGGGGCTGCGGTTGTGGATGTCGGCGCTCCTAGACAGAGATTCGACGGGGTTAGGAGCATCAGGTGCAGAGAGAGTGAGAGGGCAGGGAAGGAGGCGTGGTTGGCCCGCTGCTCACCGGAGCTTGTCGGTGGCGGCGAAACGATGACGGGGCTGAGCAGAGGGAGCGTACAGGAGGATCTCCAGAGGAAACTCCTCTCCTGGCGCACGAAGAGGATTTCCTCTCCTTGGATCGTGTGCGCTAGGCAAAGCAGGGGGGATCGAGTGTGGTTGGGATGAGGGAGATCGAGCGCTGCTGTTGGTTGGTTCGATTTCGGTGGGGATTGGCCGGCACTGAAAAATTAGGAGGGAGGGGACTGGTTGTCTAGATCGGGGAAGGATCCCGAGAGAACAATGACGGCGGCGGACACGGGTGGATAGGACAGCTCCCTAGGTTTTAGGGTTGGACCTCTTTTATAGCAAAAGAAATTTAGGAAGGGGCTAGAATGACCCTCCGATTTAGATCGGACGCTCGAGATGATTAGGTTGGGGGAGTCCAACAAATAAACGGAGATGTTTTAGGGATGTTAGGGGATGATCCGGATCCATCGGTAACAACAAACCGGGTCGGATTCGGGACAACTTTCGGACGCGCGCGAAGGGGTCTGAGAACTGTGCGGAGAGGGGGTCTGACAAAGGCCACAGAGGCAGGGGGGTTGATGGGCTCAGAGAAGAGAGAGAAAAGAGTTGTCCGAGAGAAAGTGATGAAGGGAAAGGGAGAAACGACAACAACGACGGATGCAGGTTTTTTTAATGACGGCAACGAAGTGCCGATGCAATCCTATGAGATGAGACGCAACAAACAAATAAAACACACGACGAATCTCGGAAATCATGGAAGGCATCTGAAGCTCTGGTCTTGGGGCATTACAACATTCCACCACTATAAGAGGATCTCGTCCCGATATCTAGGATGGCACCGGAGGGAAATGGAAGAGGAAGAGAAGAGGTAAAACTCAGTTGCTTCTTTGACAAACGAGTGAAACCAAAGAACCTTGCAAGGTTGAACAAATTGAAAGAAAGAATACAATGAAGAAGAACAAAGTTGAAAACACTCCGTTAGAAAAAAGGAACAAGGAACAATACTAGAACCTTGTAGGTTGAAATACATAAGAAAAGTGTTACAATGGACAAGAAGTACATTCAAGCACTCCGGCTGAAACGAGATGTACAAGGAATGATAAGGATCAATTACGACAACACTCCGGTGAAAACAAGATAGAGAAGGAATAAGAATGATATAATTTGGACAGCACTCCGACTGTAAATGGAAGGAATTGAACATGAACTTGGGAAGATTGGAATATAGTTGACGAAATCACCAACACACTGCCTCCAAAACAATTAAAAGAATGGCATAAGGAGTAAGAAAGATTTCAGACAACACTCCGGTTGAGAAGGGAGGCAAAACTTGATAAGATTAGAGAACTTGAATGGAGGACACAAAATTCCGGTTGAATGGATAAGCAAAGGAAAAAAACATGATCTTTGATAACACGAGATGATGGTTAGAAGGGAGTTAAATCACAATGCCTTTGGAACGAGAGAATAGAATCTAGATTGATGGAACAAAAAGAACGGGGAAGAAAATGACAACTCCTCCCATAAATAAATTTGAAAGAAACATCCTTACAAAGAAGGCTTGAATGGAGTTGCTGAAAAAAAATCAATGATACGTCTCCGACGTATCTATAATTTATGAAGTATTCATGCTATTATATTATCAACCTTGGATGTTTTATATGCATTTATATGCTATTTTATATGATTTTTGGGACTAACCTATTAACCTAGTGCCCAGTGCCAGTTTCTATTTTTTCCTTGTTTTTGAGTTTTACAGAAAAGGAATATCAAACGGAGTCCAATTGACGTGCCAATTTTTGACAATTTTTTATGGACCAAAAGAAGACCCCGGAGTAAAAGAGTTGGGCCAGGAGAGTCACGGGGCGTCCACGAGGGTGGGGGCGCGCCCACGCCCCCCCCCCCAGGCGCGTGGGCCTGCCTCGTGGACGCCTCGGGCACCTCCTTGTCGTGAGACCGACGCCAAAAATTCCTATAAATACAGAAACCTCGGAAAATTAACCTAGATCGGGAGTTCTGCCGCCAGAAACCTCCGTAGCCACCGAAAACCAGTCTAGGCCCTCTCCGGCACCCTGCCGGAGGGGGCCATCATCACCAGAGGGCATGGAGGAGGATCCCGGAGGGGCCATCATCACCATGAAGGCCAAGGACCAGAGGGAAAACCTCTCCCCATCTAGGGGGAGGCCATGGAGGAGGAAGCACAAGGGGGAGAACTTCTCCTCCTCTCTCTTGGTGGTACCGGAGTACCATCGAGAGGGGAATCATCGCTGCGGTGATCGTCTTCATCAACATCACCATCATCATCACCATCCTCATCTCTTTTACACGGTCCACTCTCCCGCACCCCATTGTAATCCCTACTTGAACATGGTGCTTTATGCCACATATTATGATCCAATGATGTGTTGCCATCCTATGATGTTTTGAGTAGATATCCTTTGTCTTTGGGTTGATTGATGATCTAGATTGGTATGAGTTGTATGTTTTACTTTGGTGCTGTCCTATGGTGCCCTTCGTGTCGTGCAAGCGTGAGGGATTCCCGCTGTAGGGTGTTGCAATACGTTTATGATTTGCTTATAGTGCGTTGTGTGAGTGACTGAAACACAAACCCGAGTAAGGGGGTTGTTGCGTATGGGATAAAGAGGACTTGATGCTTTAATGCTATGGTTGGGTTTTACCTTAATGATCTTTAGTAGTTGCGGATGCTTGCTAGAGTTCCAATCATAAGTGCATATGATCCAAGTAGAGAAAGTATGTTAGCTTATGCCTCTCCCTCATATGAAACTGCAATAGTGATTACCAGTCTTGTTAACGATTGCCTGGGACAATTCTGTTGGGTTTCGTAGTAATTTCAAAAAATTTCCTCCGCACACGCAAGATCATGTGATGCATAGCAACGAGGGGGGAGTGTGATCTACATAACTAGTAGATCGACAACGGAAGCGTTTGGTTGATGTAGTCGTACGTCTTCACGATCCGACCGATCAAGCACCGAAACTATGGCACCTCCGAGTTCGAGCACACGTTCAGCTCGATGACGATCCCCGGACTCCGATCCAACAAAGTGTCGGGGAAGAGTTCCGTCAGCACGACGGCGTGGTGACGATCTTGATGCACTACAGCAGCAGGGCTTCGCCTAAACTCCGCTACAGTATTATCGAGGACTATGGTGGCTGGGGCGCCGCACACGGCTAAGGAATAGACCACGTGGACCAACTTGTGTGTTCTAGGGTGCCTCTGCCTCAGTATATAAAGGACCAAAGGGGGGAGGCTGGCCAGCCACATAGGACGCGCCAGGAGAGTCCTACTCCCTCTGGGAGTAGGATCCCCCCCCCCAATCCTAGTTGGAATAGGACTTGTGGAGGGGGGAAAAGAGAGAGAGGGGCCGGCCCCCACTCCTTGTCCAATTCGGACCAAGGGAGGGGAGGGGCGCGCGGCCCATGCAGGGCTGCCTATTCTCTTTTCCACTAAGGCCCATCATGGCCCATTTAGCTCTCGGGGGGTTCCGGTAACCTCCCGGTACTCCGGTAAAATCCCGATTTCACCCGGAAGACTTCCGATATCCAAACATAGGCTTCCAATATATCAATCTTTATGTATCGACCATTTCGAGACTCCTCGTCATGTCCGTGATCACATCCGGGACTCCAAACAACCTTCGGTACATCAAAATGCATAAACTCATAATATAACTGTCATCGTAACCTTAAGCGTGCGGACCCTACGGGTTCGAGAACAATGTAGACATGACCGAGACATGTCTCCAGTCAATAACCAATAGTGGGACCCGGATGCCCATATTGGCTCCTACATATTCTAGGAAGATCTTTATCGGTCAGACCGCATAACAACATACGTCGTTCCCTTTGTCATCGGTATGTTACTTGCCCGAGATTCGATCGTCGGTATTCCAATACCTAGTTCAATCTCGTTGCTGGCAAGTCTCTTTACTCGTTCTGTAATACATCATCCCGCAACTAACTCATTTAGTTGCAATGCTTGCAAGGCTTAAGTGATGTGCATTATCGAGAGGGCCCAGAGATACCTCTCCGACAATCGGAGTGACAAAACCTAATCTCGAAATACGCCAACCCAACATGTACCTTTGGAGACACCTGTAGTACTCCTTTATAATCACCCAGTTACGTTGTGACGTTTGGTAGTACCCAAAGTGTTCCTCCGGTAAACGGGAGTTGCATAATCTCATAGTTATAGGAACATGTATAAGTCATGAAGAAAGCAATAGCAACATACTAAACGATCGGGTGCTAAGCTAATGGAATGGATCATGTCAATCAGATCATTCTCTCAATGATGTGATCCTGTTAATCAAATAACAACTCATTGTTCATGGTTAGGAAACATAACCATCTTTGATTAACGAGCTAGTCAAGTAGAGGCATACTAGTGACACTTTGTTTGTCTATGTATTCACACATGTATTATGTTTCCGGTAAATACAATTCTAGCATGAATAATAAACATTTATCATGATTATAAGGAAATAAATAATAACTTTATTATTGCCTCTAGGGCATATTTCCTTCAGTCTCCCACTTGCACTAGAGTCAATAATCTAGATTACACAGTAATGATTCTAACACCCATGGAGCCTTGGTGCTGATCATGTTTTGCTCGTGGAAGAGGCTTAGTCAACGGGTCTGCAATATTCAGATCCGTATGTATCTTGCAAATCTCTATGTCTCCCACCTGGACTAGATCCCGGATGGAATTGAAGCGTCTCTTGATGTGCTTGGTTCTCTTGTGAAATCTGGATTCCTTTGCCAAGGCAATTGCACCAGTATTGTCACAAAAGATTTTCATTGGACCCGATGCACTAGGTATGACACCCAGATCGGATATGAACTCCTTCATCCAGACTCCTTCATTTGCTGCTTCCGAAGCAGCTATGTACTCCGTTTCACATGTAGATCCTGCTACAACGCTTTGTTTAGAACTGCACCAACTGACAGCTCCACCGTTTAATGTAAACACGTATCCGGTTTGCGATTTAGAATCGTCCGGATCAGTGTCAAAGCTTGCATCAACGTAACCTTTTACGATGAGCTCTTTGTCACCTCCATATACGAGAAGCATATCCTTAGTCCTTTTCAGGTATTCTAGGATGTTCTTGACCGCTGTCTAGTGATCCACTCCTGGATTACTTTGGTACCTCCCTGCTAGACTTATAGCAAGGCACACATTAGGTCTGGTACACAGCATTGCATACATGATAGATCCTATGGCTGATGCATAGGGAACATCTTTCATATTCTTTCTATCTTCTGCAGTGGTCGGGCATTGAGTCTTACTCAACTTCACACCTTGTAACACATGCAAGAAACCTTTCTTTGCTTGATCCATTTTGAACTTCATCAAAATTTTGTCAAGGTATGTGGTTTGTGAAAGTCCAATTAAGCGTTTTGATCTATCTCTATAGATCTTAATGCCTAATATGTAAGCAGCTTCACCGAGGTCTTTCATTGAAAAACTCTTATTCAAGTATCCCTTTATGCTATCCAGAAATTCTATATCATTTCCAATTAATAATATGTCATCTACATATAATATCAGAAATGCTACAGAGCTCCCACTCACTTTCTTGTAAATACAGGCTTCTCCAAAAGTATGTATAAAACCAAATGCTGTGATCACACTATCAAAGCGTTTATTCCAACTCCGAGAGGCTTGCACCAGTCCATAAATGGATCGCTGGAGCTTGCACACTTTGTTAGCTCCCTTTGGATCGACAAAACCTTCTGGTTGCATCATATACAACTCTTCTTCCAGAAATCCATTCAGGAATGCATTTTTGACATCCATCTACCAAATTTCATAATCATAAAATGCGGCAATTGCTAACATGATTCGGACAGACTTAAGCATCGCTACGGGTGAGAAGGTCTCATCGTAGTCAATCCCTTGAACTTGCCGGAAACCTTTTGCGACAAGTCGAGCTTTGTAGACAGTAATATTACCGTCATCGTCAGTCTTCTTCTTGAAGATCCATTTATTCTCAATTGCTTGCCGATCATCGGCAAGTCAACCAAAGTCCATACTTTGTTCATCATGATCTAGTAGCATGACTTCCAGAACGGGATTACCGTACCACTCTGGTGCAGATCTTACTCTGGTTGATCTACGAGGTTCAGTAGTATCTTGTTCTGAAGTTTCATGATCATCATCATTAGCTTCCTCACTAACTGGTGTAGGTGTCATAGAAACAGTTTTCTGTGATGTACTACTTTCCAATAAGGGAGCAGGTACAGTTACCTCGTCAAGTTCTACTTTCCTCCCACTCACTTCTTTCGAGAGAAACTCCTTCTCCAGAAAGTTTCCGAATTTAGCAACAAAAGTCTTGCCTTCGGATCTGTGATAGAAGGTGTATCCAATAGTTTCCTTTGGATATCCTATGAAGACACATTTCTCCGATTTGGTTTCGAGCTTATCAGGTTGAAGCTTTTTCACATAAGCATCGCAACCCCAAACTTTTAGAAACGACAACTTTGGTTTCTTGCCAAACCACAGTTCATAAGGCATCGTCTCAACGGATTTTGATGGTGCCCTATTTAACGTGAATGCGGCCGTCTCTAGAGCGTATCCCCAAAACGATAGCGGTAAATCAGTAAGAGACATCATAGATCGCACCATATCCAGTAAAGTACGATTACGATGTTCGGACACACCATTACGCTGAGGTGTTCCGGGTGGCGTGAGTTGCGAAACTATCCCACAATTTTTCAAATGTACACCAAACTCGTAACTCAAATATTCTCCTCCATGATCAGATTGTAGAAACTTTATTTACTTGTTACGATGATTTTCAACTTCACTCTAAAATTCTTTGAACTTTTCAAATGTTTCAGACTTATGTTTCATTAAGTAGATATACCCATATCTGCTTAAATCATCTGTGAAGGTGAGAAAATAACGATATCCGCCACGAGCCTCAATATTCATCGGACCACATACATCTGTATGTATGATTTCCAACAAATCTGTTGCTCTCTCCATAGTACCGGAGAATGGCGTTTTAGTCATCTTGCCCATGAGGCACGGTTCGCAAGTACCAAGTGATTCATAATCAAGTGGTTCCAAAAGTCCATCAGTATGGAGTTTCTTCATGCGCTTTACACCGATATGACCTAAACGGCAGTGCCACAAATAAGTTGAACTCTGATTATCAACTCTGCATCTTTTGGCTTCAACATTATGAATATGTGTGTTACTACTATCGAGATTCAACAAGAATAGACCACTCTTCAAGGGTGCATGACCATAAAAGACATTACTCATATAAATAGAACAACCATTATTCTCTGATTTAAATGAATAACCGTCTCGCATCAAACAAGATCCAGATATAATGTTCATGCTTAACGCTAGCACCAAATAACAATTATTTAGTTCTAATACTAATCTCGAAGGAAGACGTAGAGGTAGCGTGCCGACTATGATCACATCGACTTTGGAACCGTTTCCCACGCGCATCGTCACCTCATCCTTAACCAATCTTCGCTTGATCCGTAGTACCTGTTTCGAGTTGCAAATATTAGCAACAGAACCAGTATCAAATACCCAGGTGCTACTGTGAGCATTAGTAAGGTACACATCAATAACATGTATATCACATATACCTTTGTTCACCTTGCCATCCTTCCTATCCGCCAAATACTTGGGGCAGTTCCGCTTCCAGTGACCAGTCTGCTTGCAATAGAAGCACTCAGTTTCAGGCTTAGGTCCAGGTTTGTGTTTCTTCTCTTGAGTAGCAACTTGCTTGCTGTTCTTTTTGAAGTTCCCCTTCTTCTTCCCTTTGCCCTTTTTCTTGAAACTAGTGGTCTTGTTGACCATCAACACTTGATGCTCCTTCTTGATTTCTACCTCCGCAGCTTTCAGCATTGCAAAGAGCTCGGGAATAGTCTTATTCATCCCTTGCATATTATAGTTCATCACGAAGCTCTTGTAGCTTGGTGGTAGTGATTGGAGAATTCCGTCAATGACGCAATCATCTGGAAGATTAACTCCCAATTGAATCAAGTGATTATTATACCCAAACATTTTGAGTATATGCTCACTAACAGAACTGTTCTCTTCCATCTTGCAGCTATAGAACTTATTGGAGACTTCATATCTCTCAATCTGGGCATTTGCTTGAAATATTAACTTCAACTCCTGGAACATCTCATATGCTCCATGACGTTCAAAACATCGTTGAAGTCCCGATTCTAAGCCGTAAAGCATGGCACACTGAACTATCGAGTAGTCATCAGCTTTGCTCTGCCAGACGTTCATAACATCCGGCGTTGCTCCTGCAGCAGGCCTGGCACCCAGCGGTGCTTCCAGGACGTAATTCTTCTGTGCAGCAATGAGGATAATCCTCAAGTTACGGACCCAGTCCGTGTAATTGCTACCATCATCTTTCAACTTTGCTTTCTCAAGGAACGCATTAAAATTCAACGGAACAACAGCACGAGCCATCTATCTACAATCAAACATAAACAAGCAAGATACTAATCAGGTACTAAGTTTCATGATAAATTTAAGTTCAGTTAATTTACTTAAAGAACTCCCACTTAGATAGACATCCCTCTAATCCTCTAAGTGATTACGTGATCCAAATCAACTAAACCATGTCCGATCATCACGTGAGATGGAGTAGTTTTCATTGGTGAACATCATTATGTTGATCATATCTACTATATGATTCACGCTCAACCTTTCGGTCTCCGTGTTCCGAGGCCATATCTGTATATGCTTGGCTCGTCAAGTATAACCTGAGTATTCCGCGTGTGCAACTGTTTTGCACCCGTTGTATTTGAACGTAGAACCTATCACACCCGATCATCACGTGGTGTCTCAGCACGAAGAACTTTCGCAACGGTGCATACTCAGGGAGAACACTTCTTGATAATTTAGTGAGAGATCATCTTATAATGCTACCGTCAATCAAAGCAAGATAAGATGCATAAAAGATAAACATCACATGCAATCAATATAAGTGATATGATATGGCCATCATCATCTTGTGCTTGTGATCTCCATCTCCGAAGCACCGTCGTGATCACCATCATCATCGGCGTCACACCTTGATCTCCATCGTAGCATCGTTGTCGTCTCGCCAAGCTTGTGCTTCTACGACTATCGCTACCGTTTAGTGATAAAGTAAAGCATTACAGCGCGATTGCATTGCATACAATAAAGCGACAACCATATGGCTCCTGCCGGTTGCCGATATCTCGGTTACAAAACATGATCATCTCATACAATAAAATTCAGCATCATGTCTTGACCATATCACATCACAACATGCCCTGCAAAAACAAGTTAGACATCCTCTACTTTGTTGTTGCAAGTTTTACGTGGCTGCTACGGGCTTAAGTAAGAAACAATCTCACCTACGCATCAAAACCACAACGATAGTTTGTCAATTTGACTCCGTTTTAACCTTCGCAAGGACCGGGCGTAGCCATACTTGGTTCAACTAAAGTTGGAGAAACTGTCACCCACAAGCCACCTCTGTGCAAAGCACGTCGGGAGAACCGGTCTCGCGTAAGCGTACGCGTAATGTTGGTCTGGGCCGCTTCATCCAACAATACCGCCGAACCAAAGTATGACATGCTGGTAGGCAGTATGACTTATATCGCCCACAACTCACTTGTGTTCTACTCGTGCATACAACATCAACATATAAAACCTGGCTCGGATGCCACTGTTGGGTTTCGTAGTAATTTCAAAAAAATTCGTATGCACACGCAAGATCATGTGATGCATAGCAACGAGGGGGGAGTGTGATCTACATACCTAGTAGATCGACAACGGAAGCGTTTGGTTGATGTAGTCGTACGTCTTCACGATCCGACCGATCAAGCACCGAAACTACGGCACCTCCGAGTTCGAGCACACGTTCAGCTCGATGACGATCCCTGGACTCCGATCCAGCAAAGTGTCGGGGAAGAGTTTCGTCAGCACGACGGCATGGTGACGATCTTGATGCACTACAGCAGCAGGGCTTCGCCTAAACTCCGCTACAGTATTATCAAGGACTATGGTGGCTGGGGCGCCGCACACGGCTAAGGAATAGACCACGTGGATCAACTTGTGTGTTCTAGGGTGCCTCTGCCTCAGTATATAAAGGACCAAAGGGGGGAGGCTGGCCGGCCACATAGGGCGCGCCAGGAGAGTCCTACTCCCTCTGGGAGTAGGATTCCCCCCCCCCAATCCTAGTTGGAATAGGACTTGTGGAGGGGGGGAAAGAGAGAGAGGGGCCGGCCCCCTCTCCTTGTCCAATTCGGACCAAGGGAGGGGAGGGGCACGCGGCCCATGCAGGGCTGCCTCTTCTCTTTTCCACTAAGGCCCATCATGGCCCATTTAGCTACCGGGGGGTTCCGGTAACCTCCCGGTACTCCGGTAAAATCCCGATTTCACCCGGAACACTTCCGATATCCAAACATAGGCTTCCAATATATCAATCTTTATGTCTCGACCATTTCGAGACTCCTCGTCATGTCCGTGATCACATCTGGGACTCCGAACAACCTTCGGTACATCAAAATGCATAAACTCATAATATAACTGTCATCGTAACCTTAAGCGTGCGGACCCTACGGGTTCGAGAACAATGTAGACATGACCGAGACATGTCTCCAGTCAATAACCAATAGCGGGACCTGGATTCCCATATTGGCTCCTACATATTCTAGGAAGATCTTTATCGGTCAGACCGCATAACAACATACGTCGTTCCCTTTGTCATCGGTATGTTACTTGCCCGAGATTCGATCGTCGATATTCCAATACCTAGTTCAATCTCATTGCTGGCAAGTCTCTTTACTCGTTCTGTAATACATCATCCCGCAACTAACTCATTTAGTTGCAATGCTTGCAAGGCTTAAGTGATGTGCATTACCGAGAGGGCCCAGAGATACCTCTCCGACAATCGGAGTGACAAAACCTAATCTCGAAATACGCCAACCCAACATGTACCTTTGGAGACACCTGTAGTACTCCTTTATAATCACCCAGTTACGTTGTGACGTTGGTAGTACCCAAAGTGTTCCTCCGGTAAACGGGAGTTGCATAATCTCATAGTTATAGGAACATGTATAAGTCATGAAGAAAGAAATAGCAACATACTAAACGATCGGGTGCTAAGCTAATGGAATGGGTCATGTCAATCAGATCATTCTCTCAATGATGTGATCCCATTAATCAAATAACAACTCATTGTTGATGGTCAGGAAACATAACCATCTTTGATTAACGAGCTAGTCAAGTAGAGGCATACTAGTGACACTTTGTTTGTCTATGTATTCACACATGTATTATGTTTCCGGTAAATAAATTCTAGCATGAATAATAAACATTTATCATGATTATAAGGAAATAAATAATAACTTTATTATTGCCTCTAGGGCATATTTCCTTCAAATTCCGCACACCAATCCACCCTTATTCCGCTATTTATAATATTTAGTAATATATTATAACTTTATGATAACAACACCTACTTTCATATTTTAGCTCTCCGATATCATGCAAATTTATCCACTTCATACCCACAACATAGTTTTATTTCTCGTTTCTAGTTGGAAGCAAACGTTCGGTGTACGTAGAGTCATATCAATGACAGATAGGGCTTGAGAGAATATTGATCTTACCTTTAGCTCCTTGTGGGTTCGACACTCCATAATTGTCACTTCCACCTTTGGAAATTTCTACGATGATTCCCTGCACTTGGGGATTATCAAGCTCTTTTCTGGCGCCATTGTCGGGGAGCAATAGCGTGGGGTTGATATTCTCGTGTGTGCTTGTTTGCTTTCTTCACTAAGTAGATTTTTGTTTTTCCCTTTTTGTTTCTGTTTAGTTGTGGGTGAAACATACACAAAAATTTAAAAGAATGAACATACCAAAAAAATATACTTGCCTCTCACGCCTAAAAAGTTTTTCAAAAAGAGAAGTGATTGGAAAGTTATGCATTGAAGAAGTGAGGGTCGACCTTGAGCACTTGTGTTCATTCTGACGGAAACAATGTAGCATTTTTCATGGAAGTTTCTCTGTAAATAATTATCCCCTTATATATAACCATTGTATTATAAAAATAATGTGCCAGGCTTTGGTTTTAGGATGATTAGATTGCTTGTTTACTATGTGTAGAACAAAAAACAGAAACTTTGGCTGTAGCGCATGATTTTACATATTTTACTGGAAAGTCCAATGGGTTTGAAACCTTTTGCACATTACTTCTGTATAAAGTTTTAAAATTTTCAAACTTATGTCATAATTTTTGGAGTTACAGAAGTTTACTAAACCTTCAGATTACTACAGACTGTCCTGTTTTAGAAAGATTCTGTTTTTCGTGTGTTGTTTGCTTATTTTGATGAATCTATGGGTAGTATCGGGGGGTATGAACCATGGTGAAGTTAGAATACAGTAGATATAGTTCTAATATGAAATTGGAATGAGTTTGCAACAGTACCTAAAGGTAGTGATTTGCTTTATTATACTAATGGATCTCACAAAGTTTTTGTTATAGTTTTTTGTGGATGAAGTGTTCGAAGAACGAGGAGTTACCGATGTGAGAAGACTAAAGAGAGGCAAGAGCTCAAGCTTGGGGATTTACAAGGCACCCCAAGTAAATATTCTAAGGATACTCAAGCATCTAAGCTTGGGGATGCCCCGGTTGGCATCCCATCTTTCTTCTTCAACAATTATCGGTATACCTCGGTTTTTGTTTCGTTCACATGATTTGTGTCCTTTGTGTTTTTTGTTCTTCATTTATGAACCATGCTAGTATGAGATAGACATTCATTGATTTATAGAATGCTTCATGTGCTTCACTTATATCTTTTAAGTATGATGTTATAGAATTGCTCTTTGTGCTTCACTTAAATCTTTTGAGTATGGTTTTATAGAATGCTTCGTGTGCTTCACTCATACATTTTGAGCTTGGACATTGGTTAGCTTATATTAATTATAGAATGCTCCATGAACTTCACTTATATCTTTTGGAGTATGAATAATACTATCATCTAAAGCGGGTTTGGAAGAGTGTCAACTTTAGGAACTAGTGATCCCGCCATTCCAAATGGGGAGAATTTTGCTTATGTGGAGAGTAGTAAAATTCGTATGCTCGTAGATCATGAAAATAATGCTTTATGTGATGGTAATATTGTTGAACTCATTCATGATGCTACTGAAAATTATTATGAGGGAGGAATACATGCTTGTAGGAGTGCAATAATATCAAGTTTTCCTCTCTATGTGCTTAAAGTTTTGAAGTTATACTTGTTTTGCCTTCCTATGCTAGTTGATTCTTGTTCCCATAAATTGTGTTCTCACAAAATCCCTAGGAATAGTAAGTGGGTTAGGTTTAAATGTGCTAGTCATATTCTTCTTTATGCTCTCTTTATGTTCAAGTCTTATCTTTCATGTGAGCATCATTGAAAGCATCACGCCTAGCTAAAAGGCATTAAAGAAAAGCGCTTGCCCTTACTGTTTTTGTGTGTTTACATGATTAAGATAGTGTAGTAATCATGTTTTATAGCTTTTGTCTCAATAAAGTGCCAAGTAAGACCTCTGGGAAGACTTGGGTGAAAGTTAATGTGATCTTGCTGTAAAAAACAGAAACTTTGCGCTCACAAGATTAGCTGCCATGTTTTACAGAAGATTGCTTTGGTGCTGATTCTTTTTGCAGAAGATTAATAGACAAGTTCCTCACGTCCACCAATTTATTTTATAATTTTTTGAGTAGCATAAGTATGGTTAGTGTTCAGATAATTACAGATTGTTCTTTTTCTGACAGATTCTGTTTTTAATTGCATAGTTTGCTTGTTTTCTAGTTTCTATGACTTATATTCATCAATATAAATTGTAGAAATGATATGGTACAGTAGGCATTGTGTGAGAACAATTATGGTCTTTGTCTTTGACAGTACCAAGGTGAATGTTTTACTCTTTATCATACTAACCTATCTTACGAAGTTCCGTTAAGTTTTGTGTGATTGAAGTTTTCAAGCTTTGGGTGAGATATCGATATGAGGAGAATAAGGAGTGGAAAGACCATAAGCTTTGGGATGCCCAAGGCACCCCAAGGTAATATTCAAGGAAGACTCAAGCGCCTAATCTTGGGGATGCCCCGGAAGGCATCCCCTCTTTCGGCTTCAAAAACTATGGGTATACCTTACTCGGAGCTATATTTTTATTCGTCACATGATATGTGTTTTGCTTGGAGCGTATTTTCAATTTTACTTGCTGTTTGAATAAAATCATCGGATCTGAAATATTAAATGAAAAGGAATCCTCCCATGGCTAGTTAATTATTTGACTACTCAGTGTCCTTCACTATTATCTTTTGGAGTAGTTTGTCATTTACTCACGTGCTTCACGTATATCCTATGAGTAAATGGTTGAATAATTGAATATCATAAATCTGAATTTATATATGTTTCATATGCTTATACCATGGGGAGTAATGATTTCACATAGAATAAGTATAGGTAGTAAACTTATTGAAAGTTAGCAAACGTAGAATTGGTCACTTGAACAATTCATGAAAGAATATAGAAGGAAGAGAGATTTCACATATATATATACTATCTTGGACATCGTTTGTAATTGTGAGCACTCACTAAAATATGACATGCTAAAAGGTTGATGTCGGATAAGGAAGACAATGTAATGGGTTATGTTTTCTTATATCCGAAATAAAGTATATTGTCTTGGATCATCCAACATGTTGAGCTTGCTTTTCCCCCTCATGCTAGCCAAATTCTTTGCACCAATTAGAGATACTACTTGTGCTTCCAAACATTCCTTCAACTAGTTTTGCCATGAGAGTCCACCATACCTACCTATGGATTGAGTAAGATCCTTCAAGTAATTTGTCATCGGTGCATGCAATAAAAAAATTACCCTCTAAATATGTATGATCTATTAATGTGGAGAAAATTAGCTTTATACGATCTTGTGATGTGGAAGAAATAAAAGCGACGGACTGCATAATAAAGGTCCATATCACAAGTGGCAATATAAAGTGACATTCTTTTGCATTAAGATTTTGTGCATCCAACCAAAAAAGCACATGACAACCTCTGCTTCCCTCTGCGAAGGGCCTATCTTTTACTTTTATCTTCTACCCTTATGCAAGAGTCATGCCTTTCCTTTTTACATTTTATCATTTGGCAAGCACATTGTGTTGGAATGATCCTGATATATATATATATACATATATATATATATATATCCAATTGGATGTAAGTTTCATGAACTATTATTGTTGACATTACCCTTGAGGTAAAAGGTTGGGAGGCGAATCTATAAGCCCCTATCTTTCTCTGTGTCCAATTAAAACTTTGAACCCATAAATATCACATGAGTGTTAGCAATTGTGAAAGACTAAATGATAGTTGAGTATGTGGAGTTTGCTAAATCAAAGCTCTGACATAGACCCTTCCTGAAAATAAGATGAATTGCAATTGTTTGATGACTGAGAATATAGTTTGTTAGTTTCAAGAAAGTTTATGATCTATACTTTAACATGTGAATAGCTTGTTACTTGATCATGAAAAGTTTTATGAAGATGAGATACTGTTATGATATATAATGATGCTATAAAAAGTGATTGAAACTATCATTGATGAAACTTATGCACTTGCTAGCATTCACACTTCATAAATTATTTCTTTTATCATTTACCTACTCGAGGATGAGCAGGAATTAAGCTTGGGGATGCTGATACGTCTCCAACGTCTCCAACGTATCTATAATTTATGAAGTATTCATGCTATTATATTATCAACCTTGGATGTTTTATATGCATTTATATGCTATTTTATATGATTTTTTGGACTAACCTATTAACCTAGTGCCCAGTGCTAGTTTCTGTTTTTTTCCTTGTTTTTGAGTTTTACAGAAAAGGAATATCAAACGGAGTCCAATTGACGTGCCAATTTTTGACGATTTTTATGGACCAAAAGAAGACCCCGGAGTAAAAGAGTTGGGCCAGGAGAATCCCGGGGCATCCACGAGGGTGGGGGCGCGCCCCCCCCCCCCCCCCCCCCAGGCGCGTGGGCCTGCCTCATGGACGCCTCAGGCACCTCCTTGATGTGAGAGCGACGCCAAAAATTCCTATAAATACAGAAACCTTGGAAAATTAACCTAGATCGGGAGTCCCACCGCCAGAAGCCTCCATAGCCACCGAAAACCCGTCTAGGCCCTCTCCGGCACCCTGCCGGAGGGGGCCATCATCACCGGAGGGCATGGAGGAGGATCTCGGAGGGGCCATCATCACCATGAAGGCCATGGACCAGAGGGAGAACCTCTCCCCATCTAGGGGGGGCCATGGAGGAGGAAGCACAAGGGGGAGAACTTCTCCTCCTCTCTCTTGGTGGCACCGGAGTGCCATCGAGAGGGGAATCATCGCTGCGGTGATCGTCTTCATCAACATCACCATCCACATCTCTTTTACGCGGTCCACTCTCCCGCACCCTGCTGTAATCCCTACTTGAACATGGTGCTTTATGCCACATATTATGATCCAATGATGTGTTGCCATCCTATGATGTTTTGAGTAGATATCCTTTGTCTTTGGGTCGATTGATGATCTAGATTGGTATGAGTTGTATGTTTTACTTCGGTGCTATCCTATGGTGCCCTCCGTGTCGCGCAAGCATGAGGTATTCCCGATGTAGGGTGTTGCAATACGTTTACGATTTGCTTATAGTGAGTTGCGTGAGTGACTGAAACACAAACCCGAGTAAGGGGGTTGTTGCATATGGGATAAAGAGGACTTGATGCTTTAATGCTATGGTTGGGTTTTACCTTAATGATCTTTAGTAGTTGCGGATGCTTGCTAGATTTCCAATCATAAGTGCATATGATCCAAGTAGAGAAAGTATGTTAGCTTATGCCTCTCCCTCATATGAAACTGCAATAGTGATTACCGGTCTTGTTAACGATTGCCTAGGACAATTCCGCACACCGATCCACCATTATTCCACACTTGCTATTTATAATATTTAGTAATATATTCTAACTTTATGATAATAGCACCTACTTTCATATTTTACCTCTCCGATATCATGCAAAGTTATCCACTTCATACCCACAACATAGTTTTATTTCTCGTTTCTAGTTGGAAGCAAACGTTCGGTGTACGTAGAGTCATATCAGTGGCAGATAGGTCTTGAGAGAATATTGATCTTACCTTTAGCTCCTTGTGGGTTCGACACTCCATACTTATCACTTCCACCTTTGGAAATTTCTACGATGATTCCCTGCACTTGGGGATTATCAATCAACCACGAAAAACAATAAGCTGCTTGTGGGCTTATAAAAACATCTCAAACTTGAGGTGAAATTCTGTCACAAACGAAAATAATAGATTTGATTGATATCAACAAGGACACGAGAACCTTATTTCACCGGGAGGATAAATGAAGAACTTGGGTCATTTATAATCACCACAAATAGCAACAATCCTTAGGGAAAGCTTTAGGTGAAATATAACCCAAGATAACTCCAACGAAGAGATTGATGGATTGTGAAGAGCTCACGCTCGAAGAAATTTATGGGTTTAACTATCTCATTCTTGACAACTGTTGAATCATGACACACGAAGGGAAATTGTCAAGAGTGACATAACACCACCTCAAAAGATAAGGTATAAGAATTGCACTTCGAAATGCAAGAAGAAGAATACTTGAACTCCTTAGAACAAAACATGTGTTGAACACCATGTTTATTTTAGAGTATAGCTTGGCAGATCTTAGCTTCGAGATAAATCTTGAAGAACAATTGAAGAATGAAAGGAATCCTTAATGAACAGCCATGTAGAGCCTCCATGAAGAACTCCGATAATAAAAGGATCATAAAAAGAAAGAGAAGTTGAGAACACAAGGTGAAGCCTTGCAATGATTTAGATGGAGCTTCGCAACGATGTAACCAAGAAAACTTGGAACTCCAGAAAAGAAAGATGAGCAATTGAAACCAAGAATTTTGATGAACCTCCGGAATAAGGAATTGAATTTACTCAATGAAACAAGAATAAGATTTACATTATGCTTATCCTTCACCAATTTAAATTGATGACAAGCAACGGATTTGGCATACTACTTATTCTCGTAGAAAGGGTTAAGAGAGATATAGCGCAAACTTTAATAAGGTATTCAACGAATCGTCGGTAGGATTTGAAAGAACGAATGAGTGGATACGATAACGAAGGAAGAGAAATCTTGAACGAACCACCGTAAGAATTGAAAACGAACGAAGTAAAGGGATGAATCACCGGTAAGAATTTGAAAATGAATGAAGATACTTGGGGAAATTTAGATACAAGAGAATGAAGAGATCACGAGCTGATTAGAGGAAACTCGAACAATGCACTGGTATGATTTGGAGAACGATAGCTGAAAGCTGGAATGAATAATTCTGAGATGATGGGCTCCGGAGAATCAAACTGAAAAGACTCCTGAATTGCTCCGGATGGGTGAAAAGAATTCTCACAATCAAAAACAATTATGAGAGGATGGCATGAAGTTAGAACCATGAATCTTCATGAGAATGGACCAAGATTTTAGGAGAAATCTCTTGCTTGGTCTTCAAATGTTGAGAATGATGATGAGAACCACCATGAAAAATGATGAGACACTCCGGAACAATGAAGAATGGAAATGTTGAACCAACAATGAAAAAAAATTGAAAGCGATATTGGAGAAGGCAATTGGCTGATGAAAATTCATTCTTACGCCAAACTTTAGAAGATTTGAGAATAACTCCAAAAAAATAGAAGAGTCGGGTAAGATCTTGGGAAAAGACCTATGGATTAGGGCCCACTCAAAAGAAACACCGTCGAATGATTTAAAAGATAGATTGTGCCGGTTGAGTTAAATGGATTGAATGAGGTAACAACCTCGAAATAGTTTGAATTGATGCGGAGTGGAAACATGAATCTTGAAAGATATCTTCAGCACTTCAGAACAATTGAATAGCAAGCGGGGAATGATTATGAGGTGCACTGGCATTAGAAAGCATTTGAAATGAGGAAAAGGGATATGATCAACACCAAAAGCTTGCATTGAAAACACCAAAAAAGAAAAGAGAACGAAGAATGATAAACTTGTAGCTTCCTTAGTATCTTCCTGAGAATCACCGGATAAGAACATTGACCGAAAAGAATGGAGAGACTTACCATCAATAAAAAGGTTACTTGATTAAGAAATCTGAGTCCTTGAAGAAAAGGGGGGGGGGGGGGGAAAACAAAGGCAACTTGGGCAGATGGAAAGGATACCGTTGAGAAAACTTAGAGTTGATCTTGCGGATGTTGAAAATGATCAGATCCACTTGAAGGGAAGCACGTCGGTTGAAAAGGATTGACAAAACAATCTCAACGATCAAGAAGGTTTAGTATTCCCATAGAAATATGAGAACACCGTTTAGAAAAGGTATGGAATCAACATTTGATTTCGAAGCAACTCGAATACCACAACCAAAACAAAACAAGGATTGGCTTGCAGAATAAGCCGGAACAAACATATGATAGATCCCATATTGTATCATGTGTATGTTGGAAAGATATCCTATGTAATACTTGAATTCCCACCTATAAACTCCCGAAACTTTCTGGTTATGCAATCAGGTGTTGGGGTTACAGGGGAAGCATAATATCTCACCCAAACTAACAATCCCTACATCTAACTGTATCCATCCTTCAACATATAACCAATAAACCTTCGGAAATTGTGTACCCCAACCTTCAAAAAGCATCGATTATACGAGTTATGGCAATACTCCCGAACTCCCGCCCCAGTACTGGGTGGCATCGAGGTTATCTCAACAACAACTGTATAAAAGAGATTTTCGATGTCGGCGAACTCAGGTATTCCAGAATTGCAATGATAAAATTGTGACGACAACACCTCGGAGCTCAACTCCCCAGGACACTGCCACAACCCCAAAATGTCAGGAGGCACCAAGAACAATGTTCTCGTCACAAGACTATCGGAACGATTCCAAGATACCCGCGTGATCCTAAAAAAAATTCGTGAAATTTGAGGAGAGGAAAGTCAAAACTTCTACGTCAGGAGGCCTCACCAGAGCGACGAAGGGACTGTGGAGTAAAAAGAATCCTACTCTCTGATATATATAATCCTAAGACTCAAAACATTTTGTTCTAGACTCAACAACATCAGTGATTCGATCAAGCAGGGGGCTCCTAAGTCGGGGATGGCTCTGATTACCAACTTGTAACGCCCACGATGCGGCTATATCGCCCACGTGTCGAGGCACGACTTAGAGGCATAACCGCATGGTGGTTTAGTCGCAAGAGGGGTAATCTTCGCACAATCCCATGTACTGAATAAGAAAGGGATAAAGAGTTGGCTTACAATCACCACGTCACACAAATAACAAGATAAACATACATCATCCAGAGTACAACCAAGGTGTGACTACAGAACCAAAATAAAAGAAGACAACCCCAAATGCTAGATCCCCGATCGTCCCGAGTGGGCACCACTACTGATCAACCGGATAAGACACAAAACAACGATCAAGATCTTCATTGAGCTCCCACTTGGGCTCGGCTGCGTCACCTGCACTGGTATCATAGGCACCTGCAACTATTTGGAAGTATCCATGAGTCACGAGGACTCAACAATCTCACACCCGCGAGATCAAGACTATTTAAGCTTATGGGTAGGAGAAGGTAGTGAGGTGGAGCTGCAGCAAGCACTAAGCATATATGGTGGCTAACATACGCAAATAAGAGCGAGAAGAGAAGCAACGCAACGGTCAAGAAGCTAGAAGTGACCAAGAAGTGATCCTGAAACTACTTACGTTCAAGCATAACACAAGACCGTGTTCACTTCTCGAACTCCGCCGAAAAGAGACCATCACGGCTACACACGCGGTTGATTCATTTTAATTAAGTCAAGTGTCAAGTTCTCTACAACTGGATATTAACAAATTCCCATCTGCCACATAACCGCGGGCACGGCTCTCAAAAGTTTATACTCTGCGTGGGTGTCCCAACTTAGCCCATCACAAGCTCTCATGGTCAACGAAGGATATTCCTTCTCCTGGAAAGACCCAATCAGTCTCCGAATCCCAGTTACAAGACATTTCGACAATGGTAAAACAAGACCAGCAAAGCCGCCCGATGTGCCAACAAATCCCGATAGGAGCTGCACATATCTCGTTCTCAGGTCACACCGGATAGGTCAAGCTACGAGTAAAACCAGCCCTCAAGTTGCCTCGAGGTGGCCCCGCAGGCTGCCCGTTTCAGACCAACACTCAGAGGAGCACTGGCCCGGGGGGGTTTAAAATAAAGATGACCCTTGAGTCTACAGAACCCAAGGGAACGTTATATGGTGCACTAGTAGAAAAAGGGTCAAATGTGAAGCAAATTAGTGCCGGTTTGAGTTTGAGCCGGCACTAATGTGTCCATTAGAGCCGGTTCCAATGGCTAGGCGGGCGGACATCATTAGTACTGGTTCATGGTGAACCTTTAGCACTGGTTCGTGCCACAAACCGGTACTAAAGTGAGTGGTGGCAGGGTGTTGTCAGTCCGGGGCCCCTCCAGCATCTTTAGTACCGGGTCGTATCACGAACCGGTACTAAAGGTCGTCCTACATAGACCCTTCGTCCACCCGAGCTCGCTCTATTCTTCCCCTTTCCCCTCTCCTATCTGTTCTTTTCCCTCTTCCTCACAAGCTCATCACACATTTTGCCCAAATTTGTCAAGATTTGAAGGCCCCCATCCATTCAAATGATCACAAAGGTTAGCAACTTTGTCCTTTCATCTCTCATTGCTAGATTAGCTCGTGAAATGCTTTATATAGTGATTGATTTTTGAGTTTAGTAATTTGGGAGGAATTATATATATGTGCTAGTATTTGATTTATATGCAATTTGAGGTCAAAAATAACACTTAGTTTGCATGTGTAGGTGTGGTTTACTTAGTGCCTTCTAAATCTCCGTCGTAACCACCGTCGATCGCCCGCAACGTCCCGTCACCGGCACCACCTTGTGGTGAGCCTCTTGTTCATGAAGTTTTATATAAAAAATTGATGTTTGTGTGATTTGGATATATTGTTACTCGTATAATTATCTTACCCATACGTTGTTTGTTATACATAGTGCCATGGTTTTGATATCCGTCCCCGTCGGCCCTCGTCCGGGTTATCATTCGGATGTGGTGTATTCTCTTTTAAAACCATTCATTGCATTTCGTGTTTATGACAAATTATGCCTATCAAGTTGACATAGATATTTGTATGTAGGAGGTAGTTGAACCGGAAATTCCAACCGACCCTATTGTCGAGAGGTTAAATTTAGTTGAAAGAGAAAACGAGGATTTGAAGGAAAAATTGAAAAGAATTGTGTCGGATTTCGGGTTCCGACAGACCCTTGAGGTTCGAACACTGGGGTGCACGCGGAGATTTCGCCTCCTACCTACCTACACCCCTCCGCCGTGCTAGGATCTAAACTAAGGAAAGAACAACACAAGAGACACAGGGTTTATACTGGTTCGGGCCACCGTTGTGGTGTAATACCCTACTCCAGTGTGTGGTGTGTGGATTGCCTCTTGGGTTGGTGATGATGAACAATACAAGGAAGAACAGCCTCGCGAGGGTCTGTTCTTGGCTGAGGCGACGAACTGCTGGGAGGAGTTCAGCCACCTTTCTCTCTCTCTCTCTCTCTCTCCTTGACCTACCGAACCGGAACCCCCCTTTGCTGTGTGGGTGGCTGGTCCTATTCATAGAGGCCCTGGTCCTCTTCCCAAATATTGAGCGGGAAGGGAGCCAAAAATGGCGGGATAATTTGAAGGGGACAGCAAGTATCAGCTATCCTGACAAAAGTAGTCTTCACCTGCGCAAAGCTCTGGTGATGACGCCGTCTTGGGCTCCACGGTGACCTCCGTCTCGTAGTCCTCCTGGTCTTGGTCTCGTTGCACCGAAATGGCAACCTTTGCCTGATGCCTCGGTACTCCGCGGCTGCGCTTGCCCCCTTTGCACCAAAGAGGAAAGGAGGACGCTGTGCGGGCTGGCACCCGCCTGGCGCCCTGAGTTGTCGTGGCTTGCGTCATGGGCACCTCGTGAGGTACCCCGCCTTGATCTCTCCGCCTCCTCGTGAGCCAGCCTGACGAGGCCGTGCCTGAGGAAGCTTCGCGTAGTCCGCCTCGCGAGGCTTGGCCCCTCGCGAGGGTCTTGGGTTTGTGTTGGTGAAGATGGGCCGTGCTGGGCCCCCCTTTGAGCCATGCCGCAGGCCGCAGGCAGGCAAGTCTGGGGACCCCCGTTCCCAGAACACCGACAGTAGCCCCCGGGCCCATGGCACGCCCGGACTTGGCCGTGCAGGGAGGCGGAAGGGCAAGAGCGAAGCGCCGCGGGCCCTAACAGCATGCGGCCTTGGGCGCCGCGTGGCGGTTGACTGGACATGGGCGCCTCAGCAACCACGCGAGTTGATAAAGGAGTGGCATCCGCCTAGGCCCTGCTTCTTGCTTTCTCCGGCTTCTGCTCAAATCCCCTTTCTTGCGCCTCTCCTTCCTTCCTCCGAGATTTCCAGATCTGCTCTGACCGTGCGGCCTAGGGAGCCATGGTGCCTCATCAACCCCCGGCCGCAGCTTGGTACTCGTCTGCCCTGGACTCGCCGAACGTGTCGGAGGCGGGCCTTGCCCGGTTGCGCCGGATGGTGACGGCGTGGGGCATCGATGGGAATAAGGCGTTCAAGGCCGGCTCCGCCACCCCTGAAGGCCACGGGAGCACCTTCTATCCGCTCTTCGTAAGTGCCATTGTTGCTGGCCTGGTGCCTCCCTTCTCCGAGTTCTTCTTCTCTGTCCTCCGCCATTACAAGCTACAGGCTCTGCATCTCCATTCCAACTCCGTCCTTCTCCTGGCAATCTTTGCTTATTATTGCGAAGCACATGTTGGTGTGCAGCCCTCAGTGGCCTTGCTGCACCACTACTTCTACCTCTGGACCTCTCGCGGGACCGCTTCCGCGTGCGCGAGCTTTGTCGCGTCCGGCGGCGCCATTGCCATCTCGAACTCTGGGAAGAGGATTGAGGGCTTCAGGAGCAAGTGGATCTTGGTGGATGCTGGGCGCATCCACCCTCGGCTGATCTTGCCCACGGAGCAGCCCACGAGCTCCAACGACTGGGGTCGAGCGGAGCTCACGGATCCCCGCGCGAAGATGGTGTTGGAGAAGATGGACGCGGATCTGAGGCCGGCCGACATGGCGGCGGCGAAGCTGGCCGGCGCGTCGCTGCTGAGGGAGTTCCTAGAGCACCGGCTGGCTCCGCTTTGGCAGTACTCGCTTCCAATGTGGAGGCCCCGTCCGAACCCCACGGCCTTGGCCGCCGGAGACCTGGCTGCGGTTCTCCAATCTCTGGTCGGGGGCAATGTGGCGAGGCTGGAGGGCGCTCCTATGCCCTTGTTCCTCCGCAACGACTGGGAGCAGGTGGTGAAGTCCATGCCCGTCTTCAACGGGGATGGGCCAGTGCCCCTGGAAGCTCCCGAGGAATCGGTGGACGTGCCCTCCGGCGACTCCAGCAAAGAGGAAGAGGGAGAGGAGCGCGGAAAGGGGCCTGACTCCGAGGCGACTGACGGAGAGTCGAGGGCTCCCCTACCCCGGCACAGGTCCCGCGTTCTCCGCCTCTCTCCGAATGATGACGACGAGGATGACGACATAGACGACGACGAGCAGGACGGCGGGAGCTCGCCCCCGATCCCGAAGAAGGACAGGACCGGGCTGATCTCCCGCGGGTCTCCCCCGACCCTGGGGCGAACCGTAGAGGCACCTTCTGCCTCCAAGCTTCCCGAGGTTGACCCTTCCAGCCGACTTTCAGGCTTCAAATTTGGCCGGAGGCCGCTTGAGCTCACTGGCGACGACCCGTAAGCATTCGATCCTTGTCTTTATCTCTTGCTCTGCTTCTGAGGCTTGACGTCCGCATCTTTGGGTAGGTTGGCGCCCGCAGCAAAGAAGCCGAAGGGGGCTCCCGAGGTCCCATCCGTGGTGGCGCTTCTGCCCGCGAAGGAAGGTGACCGCGACGCATAGGCTTCTCCTGCCCGGTCGTCCTCGCGAGGTTTGGCTGAGCCGGCTGGGGCGAGCTCAGCCCCCACGGCCGAAGTGGCTCCCGAGGTGCTCTTGCCTGCCGCCGCCACTACAGCTGTCGGGGCGCGGCAGACTCCGCCTCAGGATGTTGCGGCTGCTGCCGCCTTCTCCTCCTACTCCACCGGCCACTGTCTCTCCGACTCCTTCTGCCGTTCTGGATCATGCTGTTGCTGAGCTGGACCAACTGCGGCAGGATCTTCTTGGCGCCGCCCCCGCTTGGTGGCCGGGCGTTTGGAGCTGGCTTCTGGATGGGTTCGCTCCGACGCCTCGATTCAGGCGGCGCTGGTCCAGGCCTCGACGGCATGCGACGAGGAGAAGCAGGCCGTCCTGGAGGCGAAGGCTGCCCGTGATGCAGCCTTGGGGGACGTGGTCGACGTCCGCGGTCGCTGCAAGGCACTGGAGGACGAGCTGCAAGGCCTGCGGGATCGGCTCACGGAAGAGGTCCGCCTTCGCCAAGAGCAGGAAGAAGGCGTGAAGGCTCGCGAGGCAGCCGTTGAGGGCCGGGAGGCCAAGCTCAGGAAGCGCCGCGACCGCCTAGGCGTGCTAGAGCAGGAGTTGGGGGCGAGGAAGGCCGAGCTGGACGGCAAGGCCCTGGTTCTTACCGAGGACCGCGCGGCCTTCACAGAGTTGGAGGCGAAGGCTCGCTCCTCGCTGAGGACGCTTTATGACAGCAGCCTGGAGAGCCCGCTGGCCGGCGCCGAGGACGGCCCCGCCAAGCTGCTTCCCTTCCTGGTTCACGCTCTTGAAGATGTCGCCCTTGGCCTTGGCCCCACGGCCGAGGCCGAGGCGCGTGTCCTATCTTCTGCTGCACTGACGCGGGTCCTCACCCACATCTACCTTCGCGATCCCGGTGTCGACCTCGACAGCCTGCTGGAGCCAGTGAGCGGTGAGCGTGCCGCTGCCACTGCCGAGGCCATGAAGGGTCGCGCGGAGGCTCTGCTGGGGAAGTTCCGGGCCTTCAGCACCAAGCCGGAGCAAGGCACTGCCGACCCCGCTGCTCCGTGAGGCGAACCCGCTCCGCGCTGCTCCCCCGCCACCAAGTGACTCCGTCGTGGCTCCTGTCCTGCTTTTAATTCCTGCACACGTATCATGCCTCGGGGAGGCGTTTAAACTTGCGTTTGGCATTGAAATAACAGTGTGGACTGTAATATTTGCTTTTGAATTCCTTGAAATTGGTGCTTTTCCTTCCTACTTGCTTACGTTCTACGCCGGCAGAGCCCGGCCCCGTGCGTACCTCACCCAGCAATAGTCCCGACCGGAAACCAGGACGGGACCAAGGAGTGAGGGGCCACGTGACAAGTTAGGCTCCTGAGTCGCGATGCTCAGGAGTCCCCCTTGGCGCACAAACAACAAGTAGGGAGGTGTGATGCGGGTGGATCCACCGTTCTACGTCTGCAGAGCCCGGCCGCGCGCGTGCCTCACCCAGTGATGGTCCCGACCGGAAACCAGGACGGGGCCACGGAGTGAGGGGCTACGTGACCAGTTAGGCTCCCGAGTCGCGATGCTCAGGAGTCCCCCTTGACGCTCAAACGGCCTTCATACCTTGGCTCCGCTCGGGGAGAGAAGCGCGACGAACCAGGCCCGGGGGGACCTGGCCGGGCGGCATGCGTCCGGGTGTGACCCAGGCGCAGCCCCCGTGCCCAGCCCCCTCGCGCGGCACTCCCGAGGGGAGGCGTTACGATGAGGCTAGACACTGAGCTCTGGGCTCCCTGAGGTTGATGCGGCCCGGGGGCCACCCTCACTTGTTTATCACCAGCGCGGAGCATAGTGCTACCGTATGTGTACGGGCATAGCCGCTCCTCGGCAGTGTCGTCAGCCAGCGCAGAGCATGGTGCTTCCATTGGTACGTGGGAGGGCGCCCCCTCCAGGAGGAGCCCCCGGGGCGTGTACAGCCCCGCCCTGACACGTGGCTGGCACGGTAGGGCCTGGCGAGGTGTATCTGGGCACCCGTGAGCCAGCACGGGACTCACGGGGCCCTACCTCTAGGCGGGTTGCGCCTGGCACTGGGCCTTATCTTGTGATGTGTCCCTGCAAATTTGGTTAGATGTCGGCACTCTACGTCCTCGGGTCCCGGCCCTCGAGCCGGTCTCAGCCGTCGCTGGTATGCCAGGTCGCGATCCCATGGACAAGGCCAGAGGGTGAGGGCTGGAGAGCCAGTAAGACCCCTGAGTCGCGATGCTCAGGTGCCCCCCCTTTAACGTGCAAGTGGTCGGCATGGAGGAGAAGAGGCGCCGTGGACCGGCATCGAATAATCAAGTATGGTGGGTCTAACGCATGATCGGAAATAAACACAAATGAGATACATGCCACTAGGCCTGGCCGGAGCGGCTTGGGGATCATGCAGCCCGAGGGGCGCCCCCAATAAGGTAAGCTAACAACATGGAATAAAGGGATACACGCCGCAGGGACGGACCCACGCGGCCTGGGAATAATGCAGCCCTGGGGGCGCTCCCAGCTGGAAGTAAAACTTGAAAGATGTCACCTGATGATGTTGAGGACGAAGGGGTGTTGGTGTAGCAGGCTCGGGGGGCTGCGGGAGCCAATCCTCACGAGCCCCCAGGCCCAGGGGCCTCGGGAGGCTCCGGAGGCACTGACGGCTCCTCGCGGGCCATCTCCATCTCTGCCAGGGCTGCGGAACGCCTGGCCTCTCGTGCCTCCGTGATGCCCCTCATGAGGCGCTGGTACGCGTCAGCCGCGTTCGGCAAGCCGTAAGGCATGCGAACGTAGCTGTGGGGTGGACCTCCACAGCGCCCCACTCGCGAGGGCCAGAGGCGGACGACTCGGTTGAGCCCTGGTATGTCGATGCAGACGCGCAGCCCACCATCCTCGCCTGGATGGGGGGCCACTGCTGGTAGGCGGCGGGCGCCACTCATGACTCTTGACTCCTGTAGCTCTTGAATGGCCTTGCTGACAAACTCCTGTGGGTCTGGATCTCCTTGCCTTGCTCCTTCTCGAGGGAAACGTGCTTCAAAACACGCCTCCATGTGGTGCCCAAGCGCCTCCCTCTTGACCCTAGCTAGGTCGGTGGCCCTCCAGGGGAGAGCCCCCGAGCCCTGCCTGAGGAGGGCGCCGGGCGCGCTTTCCTATGCGATGGAGGGAGGCTCCCCCTGGGCAGGCGCAGGCCCAGAGGGGCCTGCCTCCTGAGTGGTCAAGCCGGACGATGTCTTCTTCTTCTTGGGGGCGGCCTCGGGAAGCCTCCTGCTTCCGCGATCCGGGTCTTCCAGTGATGCGGCCTGAAAGGCTCGTTCCAGGGAACACACCGCGTCCTTCTCTTCACAGGGCACCGTGATGACTCCGCCGCTTCCTGGCATCTTGAGGACGTTGTAGCCGTGGTGAGTTACGGCCATGAACTTGGCCAGCGCTGGGTACCCAAGGATGGCGTTGTACGGCAGGCGAATGTGAGAGACGTCGAAGTCGATGAGCTCGGTGCGGTCGTTGTCACGTGCCCCGAAGGTGATAGGGAGGCGGGCCTTCCCAATCGGGACCGTGGATCTGTCAGTGATGCCGGAGAAGGGCTTGGTTGGCTGAAGCTGGCTGTAGGGCACTTGGAGGTTGTTGAACGTCTCCACGGACAGGACGTTGAGCCCTGCCCCGCCATCGATGAGGGTCTTGGTGACCACCACGTTGCTGATGATTGGGGAACAAAGCATCGGGAGGACTCCGGCTGTTGCCACACACTTGAGCTGATCTGCTGAGCTGAACATGATTGCGCACGCCGACCACCTGAGAGGGCGTGTGGCTTCGAGTCTGGGGAGTACTGCATTCACTTCGCGGGCGAACTGCTTGAAGATGCGCTGAGAGGCTGGGACTTGAGCTCCGCCCAGGATGCAGGCGATCGCGCGCGGCTCCTGGAAGCCCCCAGCCTCCTCGTCCTGATGGCGGTCCTCGTTTCTCCTTGGCTGCGGCGGCAGCGGTGGGAGGCCTGCGTTGCCTTGCGGGCGATCCTCACGAGGCTGATCCCTCCAGTCTCCCTCGCGAGGATGATCCCTCCATCCTCTCTCACGAGGCGGGTCTTGCCAGCGATCCTCGCGAGGTTGGTCGCGCCACCCTTGCGCGGCCCACGGTCTTCCCAGCGTCCTGCGTTTCTTCCTCCTCCTCGACCGTAGCCCCGGTCGCCGCGGTCGAGGCGATGGCCGATCCTTCCTTCACGCACGGCTTGGAGTTCTTGGCATTCGTTGGTGTTGTGGGTGTGGAGGTCGTGGTACACACAGTACCGGCTGCCCTTGGGAGGTTCGGGCTGATCTCTGCCCCGCTTGGTGTCTGGTTCTGCCGCGAGCACTACAGCCCCCTTGCGCTTCACATCCTTGGCCTTGAGCTTCTTCTCTTCTGGGTCTGCGGCAGGCAGCTCGAGGAGGGAGAGACGCCCCTCCTCAGCCCTGGCGCACTTGTTTGCCAAGTTGAACAGCTTCAAGGAAGTGCACAGGTCTTCATGCATCGCCAGCTCCTCCTTCATCTTGACGTCGCGCACACCGTCGGAGAAAGCTGAGATGATGGCCTCCTCAGTCACCTTGGGGATCTTTGGGCGTGCGTTGTTGAAGCGCTGGATGTACTTCTGCAGGGTTTCCCCGGGTTGTTGCTTGATGCGGCGCATGTCGCTCATGGCAGGGGGCCGGTCGCGAGTACCTTGGAAGTTGGCGATGAAGCGGGTGCGCATCTCTTCCCAGGAGGAGATTGCGCCTGGAGCCAGGTTCAGGAGCTAGGTGCGGGCCCCGTCCTTGAGCGCCATGGGAAACCAGTTCGCCATGACCTTCTCGTCTCCGTTGGCAGCTTCGATGCCCAGCTCGTAGAGCTGGAGGAACTCCGTAGGGTCGGCCGTGCCGTCGTAGCGAGGAGGCAGGTCTGGTTTGAACTTGCCGGGCCACGCGACGCTGCGTAGTTCGGTGGTGTAGGCGCGGCAGCCTGCTGTGGCCACGGGAGGCCTTAGGTGACGGAGAGCCTGGTCTTGCATGTCCCCACGCATTGGAGCAGGGGGATGGTCGCGACGTGCTGGAGCAGGGAGCGCCCGGGAAGCTTCTGGCGCGCGAGGGACTTCTTGGCAGCTCTGTTCTTGCTGCGCTGGCACCTGACGGAGCGGGTTCCGCCCAGGGGCCATGCGCCTTGGAGCCATGGCGTCTTCTTGAGGAGGAGGCAGCCGGGGCGCCGCCGGAGCCTCTTCGCCCGCGCGGGGCGGGGTGCGGTGCAGCGGAACGGACGGCGCAGAAGAGCCCCCTGCAGCGCGGACGAGCTCGGCGACGCGGTCGAGCCATTCTTCGTAGATGTCGTCGACGGGACGGTAGCATAGGAGCTCGTTTGCCGCGATGAGTGCGCGGGACGAAGATCCAGCTGGGGCGAGCGAGGGAGTTGCGGTGCGGCCGTCTTGCCGCATGGACGGGTGCTGGGACAATGCTTGCCGCTCGTCCCCCGCCGGGCCGGTGGCGGCGTTGACGGCAGGTGACGGGGAACGGCATGGATGCCCACCGACAGGGGCCGTTTGGGCGACGCGGGAAGCGAGTGCGGCCCGGCGCTCGGCGCGGGCCCGACGAGCGTCAGACATGGGCGTGACGGTCGGAAGAAAACGGGGCGGCGGGAGACGAATTCCGGCGCACCCCTACCTGGCGCGCCAAATGTCGGATTTCGGGTTCCGGCAGACCCTTGAGGTTCGAACACTGGGGTGCGCGCGGAGATTTCGCCTCCTACCTACCTGCACCCCTCCGCCGTGCTAGGATCTAAACTAAGGAAAGAACAACACAAGAGACACAGGGTTTATACTGGTTCGGGCCACCGTTGTGGTGTAATACCCTACTCCAATGTGTGGTGTGTGGATTGCCTCTTGGGCTGGTGATGATGAACAATACAAGGAAGAACAGCCTCGCGAGGGTCTGTTCTTGGCTGAGGCGACGAACTGCTGGGAGGAGTTCAGCCACCTTTCTCTCTCTCTCTCTCTCTCTCACCTTGACCTACCGAACCAGAACCCCCCTTTGCTGTGTGGGTGGCTGGTCCTATTTATAGAGGCCCTGGTCCTCTTCCCAAATATTGAGCGGGAAGGGAGCCAACAATGGCGAACTAATTTGAAGGGGGGCAGCAAGTATCAGCTATCCTGACAAAAGTAGTCTTCGCCTGCGCAAAGCTCTGGTGATGACGCCGTCTAGGGCTCCACGGTGACCTCCGTCTCGTAGTCCTCCTGGTCTTGGTCTCGTTGCACCGAAATGGCAGCCTTTGCCTGATGCCTTAGTACTCCGCGGATGCGCTTGCCCCCTTTGCATCAAAGAGGAAAGGAGGATGCTGCGCGGGCTGGCACCCGCCTGGCGCCCTGAGTTGTCGTGGCTTGCGTCATGGGCACCTCATGAGGTACCCCGCCTTGATCTCTCCGCCTCCTCGTGAGCCAGCCTGACGAGGTCGTGCTTGAGGAAGCTTCACATCGTCCGCCTCGCGAGGGTCTTGGGTTTGTGTTGGTGAAGACGGGCCGTGCTGGGCCCCCCTTTGAGCCACGCCGCAGGCCGCAGGCAGGCAAGTCTGGGGACCCCCGTTCCCAGAACGCCGACAAATTGAGGGAGAGAAGATGGAATTGGAGTTGCATGTTGCCGACATCGTCGATGATCACAAGATTACGATGGAGAAAATGCGCTTGAAGATTAGAAAGATTAGAAAGTATGCCATTCATAGTGAGGCTTGGTATCATTATGTTGTTGAATCAATTGTTACCTTAGTTGCGATCTTGATCGCATTTGTTGTTGCATTTAAATTCTTTAGCTAGAGAGTTATTTTTTTGTTGCATTTAAGTGTTGTATGATCTTTATGTATGAACTTTATGTATTGTATTAATTTGGTGTTTTCGGTGTTGTGTATTGAAGATGATCCGGCAATGGATGTACGATGACCGATGCTCTCCTGAGTTCATTAATGGCGTGCGTACTTTTCTGCTTGCGGCTGAGGCAAACAAGCGGGCGGATGGTTTTATGCCTTGTCCATGTGCTGGCTGTAAGAATGGTCACAATTACTCTACGTCAAGAACCATTCACGTCCACCTGTTTGAGTCCGGTTTCATGCCCCACTATAATTTTTGGACCAAGCATGGAGAAAGAGGGGTTATGATGGAAGACAATGAAGAAGAAGAGGACGACGGCAGTTATCCTGGCCATGGGTTCCCTGAATGCGATGATACAACAATGAGGGAAGAAGCTGAGCCGGTAATGCGGGAAGAAGCTGAAGAAGAGGCATCAGATGAGCCCGTTGATGATCTAGGTCGGGCCATTGCCGATGCAAAGAGAAACTGCGCAAGTGATTTGGAGAAGAAGAAGTTGCAGCGCATGTTAGAAGATCACAAAAAAATGTTGTAACCCAATTGCGTAGGTGACAAGAAAAAGCTGGGCACCACACTGGAATTGCTACAATGGAAGGCAGAGAATGGTGTATCTGACAAGGGATTTGAAAAGTTGTTGGTAATGATAAAGAATATGCTTCCGAAGGACAACGAATTGCCCGAGAGTACGTACGAAGCAAAGAAGGCTGTCTGCCCTCTAGGGTTAGAGGTGAAGAAGATACATGCATGCCCTAATGATTGCATCCTCTACCGCGGTGAGCACGAGGATTTGAACGCTTGCCCGGTATGCGGTGCATTGTGCTATAAGATCATCCGCGATGACCCTGGTGATGTCGAGGGCGAGCGCCCCAGGAAGAAGATTCCTGCCAAGGTGATGTGGTATGCTCCTATAATACCACGGTTGAAACTTTTGTTCCAAAACAAAGAGCATGCCAAGGAGATTCGATGGCACAGAGAAGACCGTAAGAAAGACGGAAAGTTGAGAGTACCCGCTAACGGGTTGCAGTGGAGAAAAATCGAAAGAAAGTACGGGAAGGAGTTTGCAGATGACGCAAGGAATGTATGGTTTGGTCTACGTGTAGGTGGCATTAATCCTTTTGGGGAGCAGAGAAGCAACCATAGCACCTGGCCTATGACTCTATGTTTGTATAACCTTCCTCCTTGGTTGTGCATGAAGCGGAAGTTCATTATGATGCCAGTGCTCATCCAAGGCCCTAAGCAACCCGTCAACGACATTGATGTGTACCTAAGGCCATTAGTTGAAGAACTCTTACAACTGTGGAATGGAACAGGTGTACGTGCGTGGGATGAGCACATGGGGGAAGAATTTGACATAAAGGCATTGCTGTTCGTGACCATCAATGATTGGCCTGCTCTCAGTAACCTTTCAGGACAGACAAACAAGGGATACCGCGCATGCACGCACTGTTTGGACGATATCGACAATATATATTTGGCTAATTGTAAGAAGAATGTGTACCTGGGACATCGTTGATTTCTTCCGAGCAGGCATCCCGTAAGAAAGAAAGGCAAGAATTTCAAAGGTGAGGCAGATCACTGGAGGAAGCATCGCCACCGTACTGGTGCTGAAGTACATGATATGGTCAAGGATTTGAAGGTGGTCTTTGGAAAGGGTCCTGGTGGACAACCTGTTCCGAATGACGCTGACGGACGCGCATCCGTGTGGAAGAAGAAATCTATATTTTGGGACCTGCCCTATTGGAAAGACCTAGAGGTCCGCTCCGCAATCGACGTGATGCACGTGACGAAGAATCTTTGTGTGACCCTGCTTGGCTTCTTGGGCGTGTATGGGAAGACAAAAGATACACCTGAGGCACGGGAGGACCAGCAACGTATGCACGGAAAAGATGGCATACATCAGGGTCATGCAAGCTACGCTCTTACCAAAGAAGAGAAGGAAATCTTCTTTGAATGGCTGCTCAGTATTAAGGTACCGTTTGGCTTCTCGTAGAATATAAAGGGAATAATAAACATGGCAGAGAAAAAGTTCCAGAACCTAAAGTCTCATGACTGCCACGTGATTATGACGCAACTGCTTCCGCTTGCATTGAGGGGGCTTCTACCGGAAAACGTTCGATTAGCCATTGTGAAGCTATGTGCATTCCTCAATGCAATCTCTCAGAAGGTAATCGATCCAGAAATCATACCAAGGTTAGAGAATGATTTGGTGCAATGTCTTGTCAGTTTCGAGTTGGTGTTCCTACCATCCTTCTTCAACATCATGACACACGTCCTAGTTCACCTATGCGAAGAGATTAACGTTCTGGGTCCTGTATTTCTACACAATATGTTCCCTTTGAGAGGTTCATGGGAGTCTTAAAGAAATATGTTCATAACCGTGCTAGGACAGAAGGAAGCATCTCCAAGGGCCATGAAAATGAGGAGGTCATTGAGTTTTGTATTGACTTTATTCCTGGCCTTAAGCCAATTGGTGTTCCTGAATCGTGACATAAGGGCAGACTGGATGGAAAAGGCACACTAGGAGGGGAACAAATAATATGTATGGACGGACATTCTCTCACTGAAGCACACTACACAGTTCTACAGAATTCTGCCTTGGTGGCTCTGTATATGGATGAACACAAGAATTTGCTACGCTCCAAACACCCGGAGCGGTCTGATGACTGGATTACACGTGAACAAACCAGGAGTTTCGCCAGCTGGTTGCAGACACGTACCATGCATGACGCCTCTATTGAAGATGACCTATACTTTCTGTCCCAGTTACCATCTTCGAATATAGTGACTTTCAAAGGGTACGAGATAAATGGTAATACATTTTACACGATCGCCCAAGATAAGAAGAGCACCAACCAAAACAGTGGTGTCCTCTTTGATGCAGAAACCAAGACGGGAAAGGAAACATATTATGGTTATATACAGGACATATGGGAACTTGACTATCGACATGGTTTGAAGGTCCCTTTGTTTCGGTGCAAGTGGGTCAATATGACATGAGGCGGGGTAACGGAAGACCCGCAGTACGGAATGACAACAGTGGATCTCAACAATCTTGCGTATGCAGATGAACCATTCGTCCTAGCCAATGATGAGGCACAGGTTTTCTATGTGAAGGACATGTCTACCAAGCCGAGAAAAAGAAAAGATAAGGAAGCGAATGCATCGTACGATGAGCCAAAGCGGCACATAGTTCTTTCTGGGAAGAGAAACATTGTGGGAGTGGATGACAAGACAGACATGTCAGGAGATTGTGAAAAGTTTGATGAAATTGATCCATTCACAGTGAATATTGACGCGAGCATCCAGTTAAATGATGAAGATTTTCCATGGCTACGGCACAAAGGGACACACGCGAAGAAAAAGTTTCACACCCAAAGATCTGGGATGTGATCGGCTTCACTATCATCACTTTCTTATGTGTTTCACACCCAGGAGGGAATCTCTGTAATAGTTAGGGTAGCTAGTTATGTGTTTTGGCATTTGAAACGCGAAGAAATTTTATGTGCAAGCAAATTCTTTCATGCATTTACTGATTTTTTCAGCTAAATGACCCTGAAATTGAAAAGCGTTTCAAATGAACTCAGAAAAGGTTGAAAGTTGGCATGGTATCATAATTTCACCCACATAGCATGTGCAAAAAAGTAGAGAGGGTTACCGCAAAAACTGGATGCACTTCGTGTACAAAATGGACAATCTCTTTCAAAGTATCAGGGTTTCGGACGAAAACTCATCCGTTACAAAGGCATTTCATTTTTTAAATAACCTAAGCATTACCAAATTGAATATAATGATAAAACACACTAATATTAAACATAAGAAAAAAGAATCACTGAAAATTCTATTTTCAAAGTTAAGTTATTCACAAACTAGTGATTCACACAAATTTCAAATAATTCAAAATTTAAACTATTCAAATTTGTAAACTACCGGTACTAGTAGAAAGTTTGTAATTTTTTGTACCTAAAGCAAAAATATTCACAAAGAAACTCTAAATACAGCAAAAAACAACTCAAAAATAAATAAAACAAAAATAAATAAAGAAAAAAAAGCCCACCTACTACGCCATAGAGGCCTGCATACGACTAGAAACCCAACCTGTTGTTGGGCCAGGATGCAGGACCGCAAAGGCCCAGTAGGCCCACAGGGTAGCACAGAACATTTAGGCCCAGTAGGCCTGCTTTGGAGAGGAGCTCGAGGGAGCTACCGCACTGGGGCTTATAAACCAGTGCGGACGCCCCTCGGCTAGCGAGGTGGGACTAAACATAACGCACCGCACCTGCGCCAGTGGACCCCCTTTAGTACCGGGTGGTGGCTCAAACCAGTACTAAAGGGGGGGTCCTTAGTACCGGTTGGAGCCACCACCCGGTACTAAAGGGGTGCCGTTCCCGCCGCTTGGCCTGGCCAAAACAGACCTTTAGTACCGGTTGGTGGCTCCAACCGATACTAAAGGTTGTTCTATATAAGAAAACACTTCAAAAAATTTGTCAGTTTCTCATCTCTCCCTCTGCTTCTTTCTCCTCTGCCCCGTCGCCGCCGCCCCTCGTCGCCGCCCCCGTCGCCGTCCGTCGTCGTCCCCGTCGCCGTCTGTCGCTGTCCCCGTCCCCGTCCCCGTCGCCGCGCCGTGCCCCGTCGCCTCGCCCCGCCCCGTCCTCCCGTCGTCCCCGCCCGACCCGTCCCCGTCCCCGTCGTCGCCGCCCCGTCTCCGTCCCCGTCGCCGCCCCCCGTCGTCGCGCCTCGCCGGTGAGCTCCTGCCCCGGCCGCCATGTACCACACACACACACATTGTTATAGAAATGTTAGTAATCTTTCTGTTTTTTAGTTATAGAATTATTAGAAATGTTAGTTATATAGAAATGTTTTTTAGTTATAGAAACGAGCCTGATGTCTTCATATTTGTACATGTCCTTGTTTGGCATATTCTTCTTACTTTCATAAAACGTAGACGTGGGAGCGTGGGAGTTGGACACTCTTTCTCTTTAAGTTGGGGACACTTTTTATACATAGGGAAAAGGTACGTGTCATGACTGGTTTTCCAATAAAAATGTTTATTGAGAAACCAATCTTTTTGAGTCCAGTATGAGAAAAATCCTCCTTACTGGTAGACAAATTCTTGATACAATAAGCCAGTAGCATAAAATATATTACAGGGTCGAGCTACGGTTGCTCAACCAAATTATTACAAGCACGCCAATAATTATACATAATGGCGGATATGACACAGTGGTGTGGAGGCATACTACTGACTCGAGGATAGGGTGGTGGTGGAAAATCACCGCGGGGAGTGATATACATGACTCTAAAACTGGCATCTCATCGAGTGTCGAGGTGAGGCTCGATGAATTTATTTGGTAGCGGAAGTGGATATAATACAGTGACCAAATCCAGGGTCACACGAGACTGACTGGGATTCCTCTAGGCGTCGGACTCGCTATCAAATTCTTCATCCATGAGATCGCCTTCGTCAGCATCTGGCCAAATCAACAAGCCAGGTGAGTACTTTGAAAGTACTTGCAAGACAGTTCGGACGTAAGATATAACAAATGCATGCATGGATGCGTCATGATTAATTTACCAACGCACATTCAAAATTTAGCAAGCAAGGTAAGTAAAAAGGGAATCAGCGGTAGTCCGCCTGAAAACCCAACAAAAAGAAATAATAGAAAACCGATCGGGTGTCTGAAGTGACGCCTCGACGGGTGAACAAATAAATAAAGATCATGCCGCAGTCGGGCGTCTAAGCGACACCACGTAAAGGGCTTGAACTGAAAATAAAAGACATGCGTGCCACAGTCGGACGTCGGGGCGACATCACAGAAAGGGCTTATATTGAAAGTAAATAACAGTACTGCCGCAGTCGGACGTCTGAGCGACATCGCAGAAAGGGCTTTTATTGAAAGTAAATAATAACAATGCCACAGTCGGACGTCTGAGCGACATCGCAGAAAGGGCTTTTATTGAAAGTAAATAATAACAATGCCACAGTCGGACGTCTGAGCGACATCGCAGAAAGGGCTTTTATTGAAAGTAAATAATAACAATGCCACAGTCGGACGTCTGAGCGACATCGCAGAAAGGGCTTTTATTGAAAGTAAATAATAACAATGCCACAGTCGGACGTCTGAGCGACATCGCAGAAAGGGCTTTTATTGAAAGTAAATAATAACAATGCCACAGTCGGACGTCTGAGCGACATCGCAGAAAGGGCTTTTGTTGAAAGTAAATAATAACAATGCCACAGTCGGACGTCTGAGCGACACCGCAGAAAGGGCTTTCATTCACAAGTAAATAATACTCATAATAAATATTTAATTCATGATAATAAACGGGTTAGTCCATCCACAGGAATAAGCATTTAACCGGACTTAGCACTCATGTGATTCACCGGAGTCTCTGTCATCAAAACTTACATTTGTCAGGATAAGATAATACTGAACTTGGACATGGAATAGATGATTCAAAGGATATATGACTCTGCAGAGTTTGTACGAATATTTTTCCCACAGCCAACGGATTTCCGTAGTCACGAAGGACTAGTTCCGTTTACGGTATTTCGGAAGAAAACACAGCTAACCAGTACACACCCATCCTACCTCTTGATGCCAGGAATCACCCTAGACATCGTCCAAGAAAAACTTTTGAGATGGGGAGATCACAATCTCGAATAGCATGGGATCAAATTTATATATGCGCGCTCTAAGGGGTGCCCCCCTCTCGGTCCCAACCGGAAACACCCATGCCCCCTGACCGGATGACTGGCTTTAATCCAGGGCCATGGAACCATCATCACGGCCTCTCCTTTTGGTGTGTACCAAGAAAGCGGTTTGCAACTTACTAAGCCATATTCCTTGCGGAAAACATGTGGTAGTACAGGGAAGGAAAAGTGGAAGGAACTGGATCGATACAGGTTGACACTAAAGTCATATAGTCTGGCATAAGACTGGCATGCTGCAACACTGCCATCTTACCCATCCTCATGCCAACACATGGCCATGCATACTCACATCCATCCACTTATGGATTTTCGAAACTCACTTGCCTCATCGTTGCATGTAACATGACATTCGTCGGTATGCTCATCAACATGCCATGAAACTACTTAATGCAAACATGCCAAAACAATCATCATATCAAAAGTTCAAACATGCTTGCCTGGTTCAGAGTAGTCGGAGCCTAGCTCGGTGAAGTTCGCGGTCCCGTCATCTCCTTCGGTATCTACGGCATAAAGAAAATATACGCGCTATCGTGAATACCGTGAGGTGCACAAAAATTTCTCCAAATATTTTTCAAATAAATCTGATAAAAAACTAGACAAAATTCTAAGGAGGACAGACAAAGAATCAATCAAAAATACTTTTCTGTTAAAAAGTTATAAGGGTTTTAGTCCAGGGACTCATCTGTAATGAAACAGAAAGTTCCCATGGGCTAACTTATAAAAACAGAAAACGATTCGATAAAGAATACGCCGGCCCAGAGGGAAAACGCATTTGGCAGAAGACGCTTTCAGAAAACGGTTCGTTTAGAAAGGACAGAGAGGCTGACAGGCGGGTCCCGCCCGTCAGGTTTGAATTTTCAAAAGAGGCGGCAGAGCTCGACGGTGCCCGAGAGCCGCGGTGGTCGCCGGCGGCGATCCACAGTGAGGCAGGGGGATCGGGTGGTACCTCTGTGTTCAGTGCGTCCTTCGGCGTCAGTGGGTGGTGGTGGTGGTCGCCGGCGAGCTCTACGTCGACGGCGGCCCTTGCTCCGGCGGACGGTGGCTCGGGTGGAGATGGATCTCGTCGGGGAGAGCTGCGAAGGCCAAATTGACACTTGGGTTAGCTCACTGGGTGCTCGAGGAGGCTACTGACGAGGTTTGGGCGTCGGGGATGGCCTCACCGGAGTGAATCGAGTTGGTCGCCGAGGCGGAACGAGGCGGCCGGAGTTGGGGGAGGAGACCTCCTCGAGGTCCTCCTAGTGGCCTGGCGGGGTGTCTGTGGGCTGTAGTGAGGGTGTGTGCTCGAGGGCGAGCTCGGGGTCCCCTTTTATAGGCGATCCGAGGCGGTGGCCGTGAACGGGGTTCTCCGACGATGGATTACGGCGGCGCAGTGCTCGGTCGGGGAGTTTAGGAGGTTGGGCATCAACGTGGAGGTCCACTGGTTCCATTCAGACGCTAAACGGACTTGGATTAGGAGCTTGGGGTGGGTTTCGACGGAACGGGGCGGCACGGGCCCGTCGGCGGCAGGGAGCACGCTCTGTGCGTGCCGCGCCACGGCGACAGTGCCGCATGCGTGCGCTGGCAAGGAGATGGCCACGCAGAGCTACCAGGAGGATTGGGCGGAGCCGAACGGCGTTGAGCCACCGTTCTGCTCCCTATCGGCCGCTATGGTGGTTCGGCCGCCGCAAGACACACCGGCGCAGGCGGGCCAGGGTGCCACTGACGCCAGGAAGGCGCCAAGCGCGCGCGTGGAGCTCCGGACAAGCAGGCCAGGCGGCGAGCAACGTGCCAAGGGCACTGTGGACATGTGACCGAAATCTGACGAAGAGAAATGACATTGAACCCTGAAGTTTCTCTGAATTTTCTGAATGTGCAAAGGAACAGTGCAGCTCAGGTGTTCCACAGAATGTTTTTGGTATGAGGGAGGCTCTGCTTGAGCTGATTTTTGGTGGAGTGGCCTCTCATTTCACCAGGAGACTGCCTGAATTTTTGCGAAATTTTTGGGGAAGTGTAGATATGAATTTCACCAAATTTGGCAAATCTGGTCCAAACTTGCAGTGAGTGAAATTTGAAAAATTTGAAAAAAAGAAGAGTGGATCAAGATGGTTCTAGGTTGTGGGTACTAAGGACTATCCAGGGGAGTTGGTTTGAGATAAAAACTCAAAGGCAATGAGGTACTTGCTTTGAAAATCACTCAGGCTCAAAATAATTGGCAGAAATGATTTGAGAGATAAAATAATTGAAATAAAATCCAAAAGTTGTTTGGACTTGTTGAGACAGAGAATTTAGATTGTTCAAAGGTGGAGGGAGGGATTTTGAGAAGATTTACTATAGGAGACATGGTAAAACCATGGGTGGTTTTCAAGATAAGAAAAACCTCAAAATTCATAGAGTTCTTTTTATAAGAAAAAGAATAATTTCCAAAAATATACTTTGAGAAGGTAACCATCAGAGAAAGGGTTTTAAATGATCAAACACCATAGTTTGAAGAAGATACAAAAATAAAAATCCTTGCCAAAGAAGTTTTTAAGAGGAAGGTTTTCTGGAAAAATTTTAAATGGCCTCTTTTCAAAAACCAACAAAGTTTTTGCTGAAAACCAAATAAATATTTTGGAGTGTCACAACACCTACCCCCTTAGGAAAAATCTCGTCCCCGAGATTTCAGCTGATCCTTAAATAAGTATGGATGCTCTGTCCGAAGGAAATCCTCCCTTTCCCAGGTTGCTTCACTTTCGGTGTGGTTGCTCCACTGAACTTTGAAAGACTTGATGGTTTTCTGTCGGGTCCTCCTTTCAGACTCCTCTAATATTTTTATTGGGCGTTCCCGATAGGTGAGGTCTGGCTGCACATCAATGTTCTCATGGGATACTTGTTTCTCTGGGTTGCTTACGCACTTCCTCAATTGCGAGACGTGGAACACGTCGTGGACATCGGATAATTCTTCGGGTAAGTCTAGCTGGTAGGCTACCGTGCCTCTTCGTGCCACTATACAGAATGGTCCGATGAATCTTGGCGCTAGCTTTCCTTTAATCTTGAATCGTTGCAATCCCCTCATAGGGGATACTCTTAGGTACACGAATTCACCGGGTTCGAAGCTGACCCCACGATGTTTCTGATCGTAATAACTCTTCTATCGGCTTTGAGCGGTCTTGAGTCGATCTCTGATTAGCTTGACCTTTTCCTCGGCCTCTCTGAGCATGTCTGGGCCGAAGATGCGGCTGTCTCCGGTCTCTGACCAATTTAATGGGGTACGACATCTCCGTCCGTATAAAGCCTCAAATGGTGCCATCTGCAGGCTGGCCTGGTAACTGTTATTGTACGCGAACTCGGCGTATGGCAGGCTTTCTTCCCAACTGGCTCCATAGGTGAGGACACATGCTCTCAGCATGTCTTCTAGAATTTGGTTTACGCGTTCAGCCCGTCCATCAGTCTGGGGATGGTAGGCTATACTGAAGGCCAGTTGAGTTCCCAGGGCCTATTGTAAATGATCCCAAAATCTCGAGACGAACTGAGTGCCTCTGTCGGATATTATAGTCTTCGGGACTCCATGCAGACAAACTATACGGGAGAGATAAATCCTGGCAAGCCTCTGAGTGTTGTAGGTTGTCTTCACTGGAATGAAATGTGCCACCTTGGTTAATCTATCGGTGATGACCCATATGGCATCATTCCCGTGTCGTGACCGAGGTAGTCCGACAATGAAATCCATCCCTATTTCATCCCATTTCCACTCAGGTATTTTGTTTGGTTGCAGTAGTCCGGCTGGTCTTTGATGCTCAACTTTTATGCGTTGACAAGAATCGCAACATGCAACGAATGTGGCTATGTCCCTCTTCATACCGTGCCACCAAAATCTTTCCTGAATATCCTTATACATTTTGGTTCCTCCAAGGTGGATCGAATATGGGGCGGTGTGGGCTTCAGCTAGAATTTGTTGTTTGAGTCCTCTATATTTGGCACGCAGAGTCTGTCTCCGTACCATAATATTCCTCCATCGTCTATGAAGAACTCTGAGGCCTTGCCCATACTCACCTTTCTTTTAATTCCTTCGATGCTGGGGTGACCAGGCTGAGCTTCTTTAATTCTCTCCACAAGGTCGGGCTGTATTTCCAAGTTTGATATGGTGCCTTCCGCAATCATTAACAAGTTGAGTTTGGCAAATTCTTGTTGGAATTCAGGTCTCAAGTCTGGCAGACTGTTGTCGTCCGGGCTGGGGTTCCGACTAAGAGCATCTGCCACTACGTTTGCTTTTCCTGGATGATAGTGGATACCAACATCATAATCCTTTACCAATTCCAACCAGCGTCGTTGCCGCAAGTTTAGTTCTGGCTGTGTGAAAATATATTTGAGACTTTTATGGTCCGTGTATATTTCACATCGATTTCCAAGTAAGAAATGCCTCCATTCCTTGAGTGCATGAATGACTACTGCCATTTCTAAGTCATGAGTGGGATAATTTTCCTCATGCTTGCGAAGTTGCCTTGAAGCGTATGCGACAACCTTGCCTTCTTGCATCAACACGCATCTGAGGCCCTTTCTGGACGCGTCACAATACACTTCAAAATTCTTGTGTATGTCTGGCACAATTAATACCGGTGATGTCGTTAATTTCTGCTTTAGCTCTTGGAAACTTTTCTCGCAGGCTTCTGTCCATTCAAACTTCTTGTCTTTCTTGAGTAACTACGTCATAGGCTTGACTATGGTGGAGAATCCTTCAATAAATCTACGGTAATATCCTGCCATTCCCAAGAAGCTTCGTATGTCCCTTACGCTGGCTGGTGACTTCTAGCCAAGTACGGCCTTGACTTTCTCCGGGTCCACTTCAATACCGTCTTGGGTGAGTACATGGCCTAGAAAACCTACTTGTCTTAGCCAAAATTCGCACTTGCTGAACTTGGCATACAATTGATGTTTCCTGAGTTCTCCTAGCACAATCCTGAGATGTTTCGCGTGCTCTTCTGGTGTCTTGGAGTATATCAGAATATCGTCGATGAATACCACAACGAACTTGTCCATAAACTTCATAAATACTTTGTTCATGAGGTGAACAAAATATGCGGGGGCGTTCGTTAATCCAAATGGCATTACTGTGAACTCATATAGTCCATATCTGGAGGTGAAGGCTGTTTTGGGGATATCTTCTGTTCGCACTTTTAATTGATGGTATCCTGACCTTAAGTCAATTTTTGAGAATACCTTGGCCTGAGCGAGTTGATCAAACAAATCGTTTATCCGGGGCATCGGGTTTTTGTTCTTGATTGTGACCATGTTAAGTGCTCGATAATCGATACACAATCTCAGTGTTCCATCCTTCTTTTTGGCAAATCAAATTGGTGATCCCCAAGGTGAGGAGCTGGCTCGAATGTATCCCTTGTCCAGCAATTCCTTTATTTGTTTCTTCAACTCAATCAACTCGGATGGTGCCATTCTGTATGGTTTCTTGTATATGGGGGTGGTTCCTGGTGCTAGCTCAATGCTGAATTCTATCTCTCGGTCTGGTGGCATGCCTGGTAGTTCTTCGGGGAATACGTCTGGAAATTCACACACTACTGGAACCTTGTTTAGCTCAGATATGTCTACCTTTTTCAATCTCGGCTTCCGGGGTATTTTTCTTTCCTTGGCGGATACCCTTATTGTCTTCCCGTGGTGGTGTGTGAGAATTACGGTCCGGTTGAAACAGTCAATAAAACCCTTGTTGGTGGTTAGCCAGTCCATCCCTAGGGTGACATCCAGTCCTTTATTTTCCAATACAATAAGATTGGCATGAAACTTCAATCCTTCAAACTCAATAACCGCACCTTGGCAGTAACTCTGAGTAACTTGCTGAATCCCAGGGGACTTGATGATCATGGATTTTTCCAAGGGAAACATCAAAAAATTATTTTGCAAAGCAAAACTTTTCGAGATGAATGAGTGAGAAGCTCCAGAATCAAACAAAACCATGGCAGGTATTGTGTTGATAGGAAACGTACCGAGTACGATATCCGGAGCATTTTGTGCCTCCTCTTTGGTTACGTGGTTCAGATGACCCTTCCTGTGGTTGTTGTTGGGGTTGAAATTGTTTCGCTTGGGTGTTGAATTATTGCCACCGTTGTTCGGCTTTGGGGTCGAGTTCCTTGGCTTGGGGCACTGCTTGGCATAGTGCCTTTCCTCCCCACAAGCGTAGCAAGTAACGCCTGGGCGATATGTGGACTCCTTGTCCCTTGCATGGAAATTCTTGGTTGGGCGTGAGACGTTTGTCGTAGGTTTGTGTGTCCCACCTTTCTGAAAATCTGTCTTGCTTCGGTGGTTGCGTGCAAGAGTAGTCTGGTCTCTTTTTCGCTTGCGGAAATCCTCCAAGCTACGTCTCTCATTTTCTAGAGTAATGGCTTTGTCCACTAGTGTCTTAAAATCTGGAAAAGTGTGCACGACCAGTTGGCATTTAAACGCGGGTGCCAGACCGTCAAGGAATTTCTCCATCTTCTTGCTTTCAGTCATACGCTCTTCATTGGCGTAGCGAGACAATAGAGTAAATTGACCGTTGTAATCTGACACTGTCATGTTCCTTTGTTTGAGGTCATCGAACTCTCTCTTCTTGATTTTCATAATACTCTTAGGAATGTGTGCACCACGGAAACCTTCCTTGAAATCATCCCAGGTTATATCACTTTCGTTGGGGTGCATGTGCAGAAAATTCTCCCACCATGATGCAGCTGCTCCTGTGAGATAGTGCGGGGCATATAGTACCTTCTCGGGGTCTGAACATTTTGCAATAATTAATTTTCTCTCCATATCTCGAAGCCAATCCTCGGCTTCAAGAGGCTTGTCAGTATGAGAAAATGTTTGGGGACGTGTCTTCTGTAGCTCAGATAACTTGGAATGCTGCTGATACTGTCCATGGTGATTTCCCATGTTGATGACTTGGTTCATCATTTCCCGATGTTGTTGCTGACTCTGCTCATAAAGGTGACACATTTGGGAAAATGCTGTTTCACTGTCCTGTTGACTCGACTGTCCTTGAGTGAAATTGTTGCCCGGTTGAGTGTCATAATATTCCTCTGGCGGAGTTTGCATAGAGCGAGTCCAAGGACGAGACATTTTTCACTCTAGGGATATATTTTGTGAAACCCATAAGAAAAACGAAAAGGGTCGCAAAAACAATTCCATAAATGGACAAAGCTGGCAAATAATTTAAATGACCAAGATCACTCAAGAAAAACAAATCGATTGCGCACGGAGAAGGACTGCTCATACATATCTTACACGCGGGTGATAATTATACAATACATCACTGAGGATATGCGTACATATTCCTGACATGTTATTTAGGCTAGTGCACTTCTCCCAGTTCCTACATGATGCGCAAGTAAGCTACTCCTCACAACCTATGTACATATAAACATATCGTACAAAGCGGTACATTGCATGGCGGCTAAGCGTACTCAGTCGGAGATGTTGACGCTCTCCTTTGCCCTGCCGAGGGTGAGGCGTAGCGAGGCTGGGGACTCGACTTCCTCCTCACTGATAGGCTCCATACGTGTAGTGCTGCGCCGGTTGGACGGAGCGGGCGCCAGGGGCGGAACAACACGAATAGGAGTGGGCGCGAAGGGTGGGGCAGTACGTGCTGGAGTGGGCGCAATGACTTGGTTGAACTCTTCGGTAGAAGGCAGGCGACGAGTAGGTGCATAAGATGCTGAGGACGAGACAAAAGTCAGTGGCGGTGCGGTGGGCAGGAGCTCCCTCCTGTTGGCGGCACAGCCATGGACTGAGTCCATGCGGGCAGCCACGAAGTCGTCCACCAGGTTGTTGAAGGCTGCCTCCAGGGCCCGGAGATACTCAATAAGCATCTCAAAAGCCTCGTCTCGTTCTCCTCTAGGGCAGGAGAATGCGTAGTGACAGGTGTAAGGCACATGGCATGGAAGATAACGGTAACGACGAGCCTTCATGATGGGTAGGACATCCCTGAGACGCGCTATCGCCTCACGGGCTGCCATCTGCATAGCATGCTTCTCCGTAGGCATGGCTCTTCCCACGAACCGGAAGCGGCGTAACTCACCACGCCCTCCCTTGAACTGCACCGCGGCCTGGTGCATGGTCAGACTGTCGTTGACTCTGTGCTGACAGAGTGTGAAGACTGGGCGCACGGATGGCCCCATCGCGACCTGAACGATGAAGGAGAGAAGCTTGACGAACCCATCGGGCATGTTGGCGAAGGTCTGAGACTCGCAGCTGTTGTTGGCCATCTACAAAAGTAGGTAAAAATCCTGAATGGTCAGATCATAAATTTATGCTGACCGTCAGAAAATGACTACAGTTGCAAAAAAAAATATAAATGAGCTCTTATGCTAATAACCAATTAGCGATCGCACCTAGTGGCTTCCTACAGTCAGCTTGGCTCTGGTACCAAGCTTGTCACGACCGGTTTTCCAATAAAAATGTTTATTGAGAAACCAATCTTTTTGAGTCTAGTATGAGAAAAATCCTCCTTACTGGTAGAAAAATTCTTGATACAATAAGCCAGTAGCATAAAATATATTACAGGGTCGAGCTACGGTTGCTCAACCAAATTATTACAAGCACGCCAATAATTATACATAATGGTGGATATGACACAATGGTGTGGAGGCATACTACTGACTCGAGGATAGGGTGGTGGTGGAAAATCACCGCGGGGAGTGATATACATGACTCTAAAACTGGCATCTCATCGAGCGTCGAGGTGAGGCTCGATGAATTTATTTGGTAGCGGAAGCGGATATAATACAGTGACCAAATCCAGGGTCGCACGAGACTGACTGGAATTCCTCTAGGCGTCGGACTCGCTATCAAATTCTTCATCCATGAGATCGCCTTCGTCAGCATCTGGCCAAATCAACAAGCCAGGTGAGTACTTTGAAAGTACTTGCAAGACAGTTCGGACGTAAGATATAACAAATGCATGCATGGATGCGTCATGATTAATTTACCAACGCACATTCAAAATTTAGCAAGCAAGGTAAGTAAAAAGGGAATCAGCGGTAGTCCACCTGAAAACCCAACAAAAACAAATAATAGAAAACCGATCGGGTGTCTGAAGCGACGCCTCGAAGGGTGAACAAATAAATAAAGATCATGCCGCAGTCGGGCGTCTAAGCGACACCACGTAAAGGGCTTGAACTGAAAATAAAAGACATGCGTGCCACAGTTGGACGTCGGGGCGACATCACAGAAAGGGCTTATATTGAAAGTAAATAACAGTACTGCCGCAGTCGGACGTCTGAGCGACATCGCAGAAAGGGATTTTATTGAAAGTAAATAATAACAATGCCACAATCGGACGTCTGAGCGACATCGTAGAAAGGGCTTTTATTGAAAGTAAATAATAACAATGCCACAGTCGGACGTCTGAGCGACATCGCAGAAAGGGCTTTTGTTGAAAGTAAATAATAACAATGCCACAGTCGGACGTCTGAGCGACATCGTAGAAAGGGCTTTCATTCACAAGTAAATAATAATCATAATAAATATTTAATTCATGATAATAAACGGGTTAGTCCATCCACAGGAATAAACATTTAACCGGACTTAGCACTCATGTGATTCACCGGAGTCTCTGTCATCAAAACTGACATTTGTCAGGATAAGATAATACCGAACTTGGACATGGAATAGATGATTCAAAGGAATATATGACTCTGCAGAGTTTGTACGAATATTTTTCCCACAGCCAACGGATTTCCATAGTCACGAAGGACTAGTTCCGTTTACGGTATTTCAGAAGAAAACACAGCTAACCAGTACACACCCATCCTACCTCTTGATGCCAGGAATCACCCTAGACATCGTCCAAGAAAAACTTTTGAGACGGGGAGATCACAATCTCGAATAGCATGGGATCAAATTTATATACGCGCGCTCTAAGGGGTGCCCCCCTCTCGGTCCCAACCGGAAACACCCATGCCCCCTGACCGGATGACTGGCTTTAATCCAGGGCCATGGAACCATCATCACGGCCTCTCCTTTTGGTGTTTACCAAGAAAGCGGTTTGCAACTTACTAAGCCATATTCCATGCGGAAAACATGTGGTAGTACAGGGAAGGAAAAGTGGAACGAACTGGATCGATACGGGTTGACACTGAAGTCATATAGTCTGGCATAAGACTGGCATGCTGCAACACTGCCATCTTACCCATCCTCATGCCAACACATGGCCATGCATACTCACATCCATCCACTTATGGATTTTCGAAACTCACTTGCCTCATCGTTGCATGTAACATGACATTCGTCGATATGCTCATAAACATGCCATGAAACTACTTAATGCAAACATGCCAAAACAATCATCATATCAAAAGTTCAAACATGCTTTCCTGCTTCAGAGTAATCGGAGCCTAGCTCGGTGAAGTTCGCGGTCCCGTCACCTCCTTCGGTATCTACGGCATAAAGAAAATATACGCTCTATCGTGAATACCGTGAGGTGCACAAAAATTTCTCCAAATATTTTTCAAATAAATCTGATAAAAAACTAGACAAAATTCTAAGGAGGACAGAAAAAGAATCAATCAAAAATACTTTTCTGTTAAAAAGTTATGAGGGTTTTAGTCCAGGGACTCATCTGTAATGAAACAGAAAGTTCCCAGGGGCTAACTTATAAAAACAGAAAACGATTCGATAAAGAATACGCCAGCCCAGAGGGAAAACGCATTTGGCAGAAGACGCTTTCAGAAAACGGTTCGTTTAGAAAGGACAGAGAGGCTGACAGGCGGGTCCCGCCCGTCAGGTTTGAATTTTCAAAAGAGGCGGCAGAGCTCGACGGTGCCCGAGAGCCGCGGTGGTCGCCGGCGGCGATCCACGGCGAGGCAGGGGGATCGGGTGGTACCTCTGTGTTCAGTGCGTCCTTCCGCGTCGGTGGATGGTGTTGGTGGTCGCCGGCGAGCTCTACGTCGACGGCGGCCCTTGCTCCGGCGGACGGTGGCTCAGGTGGATATGGATCTCGTCGTGAGAGCTGCGAAGGCCAAATTGACGCTTGGGTTAGCTCACTGGGTGCTCGAGGAGGCTACTGACGAGGTTTGGGCGTCGGGGATGGCCTCACCGGAGTGAATCGAGTTGGTCGACGAGGCGGAACGAGGCGGCCGGAGTTGGGGGAGGAGACCTCCTCGAGGTCCTCCTAGTGGCCTGGCGGGGTGTCTGTGGGGTGTAGTGAGGGTGTGTGCTCGAGGGCGAGCTCGGGGTCCCCTTTTATAGGCGATCCGAGGCGGTGGCCGTGAACAGGGTTCTCCGACGATGGATTACGGCGACGCAGTGCTCGGTCGGGGAGTTTAGGAGGTTGGGCATCAATGTGGAGGTCCACTGGTTCCATTCAGACGCTAAACGGACTTGGATTAGGAGCTTGGGGTGGGTTTCGACGGAACGGGGCGGCACAGGCCCGTCGGCGGCAGGGAGCATGCTCTGTGCGTGCCGCGCCACGGCGACGGTGCCGCATGCGTGCGCTGGCAAGGAGATGGCCACACGGAGCTACCAGGAGGATTGGGCGGAGCCGAACGGCGTTGAGCCGCCGTTCTGCTCCCTGTCGGCCGCTACGGTGGTTCGGCCGCCGCAAGACACGTCGGCGCAGGCGGGCCAGGGTGCCACCGACGCCAGGAAGGCGCCAAGCGCGCGTGTGGAGCTCCGGACAAGCAGGCCAGGCGGTGAGCAACGTGCCAAGGGCACTGTGGACATGTGACCGAAATCTGACGAAGAGAAACGACATTGAACCCTGAAGTTTCTCTGAATTTTCTGAATGTGCAAAGGAACAGTGCAGCTCAGGTGTTCCACAGAATGTTTTTGGTATGAGGGAGGCTCTGCTTGAGCTGATTTTTGGTGGAGTGGCCTCTCATTTCACCAGGAGACTGCCTGAATTTTTGCGGAATTTCTGGGGAAGTGTAGATATGAATTTCACCAAATTTGGCAAATCTGGTCCAAACTTGCAGTGAGTGAAATTTGAAAAATTTGAAAAAAAGAAGAGTGGATCAAGATGGTTCTAGGTTGTGGGTACTAAGGACTATCCAGGGGAGTTGGTTTGAGATAAAAACTCAAAGGCAATGAGGTACTTGCTTTGAAAATCACTCAGGCTCAAAATAATTGGCAGAAATGATTTGAGAGATAAAATAATTGAAATAAAATCCAAAACTTGTTTGGACTTGTTGAGACAGAGAATTTAGATTGTTCAAAGGTGGAGGGAGGGATTTTGAGAAGATTTACTATAGGAGACATGGTAAAACCATGGGTGGTTTTCAAGATAAGAAAAACCTCAAAATTCATAGAGTTCTTTTTATAAGAAAAAGAATAATTTCCAAAAATATGCTTTGAGAAGGTAACCATCAGAGAAAGGGTTTTAAATGATCAAACACCATAGTTTGAAGAAGATACAAAAATAAAAATCCTTGCCAAAGAAGTTTTTAACAGGAAGGTTTTCTGGAAAAAATTTAAATGGCCTCTTTTCAAAAACCAACAAAGTTTTTGCTGAAAACCAAATAAAAATTTTGGAGTGTCACAGTATGCTATTTTTTTCTATGGTAAAAGGAATGCTATTTTTTCTACAAAACTGAGATGTGGTCGTTCGGGACTCTGTCTGTGTATTACGTACATCCAATGGCTAAAGATTTTTGAAATTATAGATCCAAAGGTTAGTTAATTAGTTTTTCTAGGATTAACGTGAAGGCTCGTATGGTGCCCCCAATTAGTAAATATAAGATATTAGAAATGTTAGTTATATAGAAATATTAGAAATGTTAGTTATATAGAAATGTTTTTTAGTTATAGAAATATTAGAAATGTTAGTTTTAGTTATAAAATTTAGAATTTGCATATATGAAATCACAATCCATCATTTAAAAAATGTTACTTTACTTTTGCGGCATATAGTATTTGTTGTCGATGATGCCCGGCCCGCATCCTCGCCGTCGACCCGTTCGCGACGACGTCCTGCTTCAGAGGACCCATGTCCGGGACTGGGCTCCGCCGGGCTGGCATTGGGAGGTGCTACCTTCAGGGGAGCGACGCTTAGTGAGGAACCCGGCCCCGGGTCCCGTCGTCGACCCTGATCTCCTTTGGTGGCGTTCGCGTGGGCCATTTTCGGTGCGGAGGGAGCCGACCCCGCCGGAGGTGGTACGTCGCCGTGTCAGGGAGGAGGACGAGCACACCCATCGCTACATGGCTGCTATGGACGTCAGGTTCTCCAATACCTGGCAGGTTCTTTTGGGAGATCACCCGAGCTATGATCCAGTGATGGTTCCTTCTCTTTGGGTGTCCACCGCCTGCACCTCAGGAACCGCGAGTGGCCTTGATTACTCTGTAGTATTCGATCTTTATTAGCTTTCTAGCTAGCTAGCTAGTGATGTATTCGATATTATATCCATTATTCGAGACGATGTATTCGAGATTATATCTATTATTTGAGATGATGTATTCGAGATTATATCTATTATTCGAGACGACGTATTTTCGAGATTATATTCGATGATGCTTACTATGTACTATGATTGATTCAGTTTTTCCTTATTAATTGATTGCATCCATGCATTGTAATTTGAATATATTTCTTTTGGATTAGTTAAATGAAATCTATGGCGGACAATACCGGCAGAGAGGGAGAAGAGGCCCTGTTCAATATCATACGCAATCCTCGCGGGCCAGATGATGATCAGAATGAAGAAGATTATGACGGCTCCGAATATCTAAACAACACCAGGGAGGGTGATATGATATTCGATCGCGACGACCGAATTGATGAAGTTATGAACTATGAACATGACGAAGAAAATGTTGATCTTGAAACAACAAAGACCGGCGAGGTATACATATTTATATAAGCAGGCATCTGGTGATCATCACATGTTTTAAATGACTTGAAGATATATTATCGAATCGATCTTTCTTCTTTCAGCCATCCGGATCGAGCAAATCTTCAGGCAACAGGAAACGAGGCCCGAACAAAAAGTTGAAGGAGGGCGTAAAGTACAATATCGAGGCCATCAAACCTAATGGCAAACCATTAGCGCCTAAGAAGATTGCGGACAAGTTCATTCGTCAGTGCGAAGTTCTTGTGAAGGACCAACTCCCGATCTCCCTTCAAGAATGGAGAGAGCCAGCAAAGCCACGTCCAGGAGTTACTTTTGTCGACGACAGACAAAAATTTCTTCTTTGGGAAACGCTCATGGAACATTTTACCCTACCAGATCATTTAACAGATGCAGATGTGGAGAAAGTCAAGGACGCTACTCTTAGGAAGATGGCGGTTGCATTCAACAACCACAAGAATCGTGAATGGGACAAGTACGTCAAGGGAGGAAGGAAGACTCCAGTATTCGAGGGTACACTAGAGAAGCAAAGTGCTCATTGGGATGATTTCGTGAAATTCAAGGACTCGGAATTATCTAAGGAATGGTCGAGAATAAACAAGGCCAATGTTGCAAAAAAGGATAAGTTCCATAAGCTGGGGCCAGGTGGGAATGCCTAAGTGGGATAAGTTTGAGAAAGAGATGGAGGATGCAGGTGTCACTCCAGAAACATTGAGCTGGCCCCCAGGTGCAGGACTTGGTTCTATGCGCATGGGGGGAGTTGGACCCGAAGACCGGCAAAGTTTCGAAGAAGGCATGTCTGGACAGAGCCGAAGATAAGCTACTTGTTGCAATAGAAGAGGCTCGATCGGGGGTGTTCCAGCCCAACAGAGAGAACGACGAGCTTACACATGCCCTGGGAAATCCTGAACACCCGGGAAGAACACGAGGCAAGGGTGCTATTCCGTGGTATGAGGGGTTTTCGGACTGGAACACCGACTACAGAACCCGTGCGAGAAAGAAGATTGCGGAGGAGAAGAAGAGGAAGATGGAGGAGGAGTAGAGGAAGCTGGGCTATGAACGCCTTCAAGGCCTAGAATCAGCGCACGCGGACTTGGCAGTCAAATTCCAGCGGCAGCAGGAGCAGATCGACTCACTTAGCCAGCAAAGGGGGTCTCAGCAGCTGCAGCAGCTAGCGGATGATCCAGCATTGGATAGCACTGTCCCGTCCATGCCGAGAAGCAGCGTGGGTTCCGCCCCGGGCGACGCATTGCTGGATAGCTACCCAGTGGATGACATCATGGAGAACACTAACTGCGAGCTACACTTCAAAATGAAGAACATATCCATGAAGGTGGCGGACGCCGTTGCTTTTACAAATCCCCCCGAGGCAACCTTCCATTGCAACCCGATTCCAGTGGGCTATGCTCGTGTCTTGGTTGATGAGGTGGTGGACCAATATTCGGGGCTAGAGCTTGACATTCCTGGAGGTGACGAGGAGCACACACTGGGAGAGGCCAACCATCGTATCATCCTATGGAGAAAGGATTGCATGATCTTTCGAACGCCACTGACACCGCGTCATCCGACTCCTCGTCGAAGTCCGCCACCGAGTCAGCATACTCCCGCTCCTCCAAGTCCACCAATGCATCAAGCCACTCCTCCTCCAAGTCCGGCACAGCTTCAGGCCACTCCTCCTCCTCCAAGTTCGGCAAAGCGTCAGGCCACTCCTCCTCCAAGTCCGGCACAGTTTCAGGCCACTCCTCCTCCTCCAACTCAGCCACATCAGCCGTCTTCACCGCCTCAGCAATCACGGAAGAGAACCGCCTCAGCTATGGTGCATAGCGGTACAAGTCGAGGTAGTACTGGAGGTACAGGCGGAGGCAAGCAATTTCAATATGGTCCAAGCAACCTCGCACCTCTTCCGCAGAGGCCTTACGACAAATCCGAGGAGAAAAATGCAACCATATCAAAGGCCAAGGTGGAATCCCATTTTGCACCGAAACCGCCACCGCCGCCAAGGGAGAAATTTCCTGAGGAAAAGATTGACCACTTCATTCGTATGGCTAGAGCACCAGCTCCCAAGCCTGTTGACACAGACTGTGAGCGCCACCTTAGGAAGTTAAATCGAGCATGTCTACAGAAAGAGGCGAGCTCGAGCTCGAGCAAATCAGCTGGAAAAACATGCGGTAAAACCGTTCCCCAGCTGGGAGAACAGGCGGCGCAATCAATCCCCCCGCTTGTTGTGCCAACAACACATGAGAGTAGGCGCACCCAATATTATTGTGGGCAAACCGTTTACGTTCTCGAGCTGGGCGATGTGGTAATAACCGAGGAGCATATTGAGCAGGCTGAAATGCTCAAGATCACAGTTGGACAACTTCTCGATATCGAGCCCATGTCTCCGACTAGAGAGGAAGAAATAAAACAGAAATATGTCCGGGGCCAACCTTTGGTCGAGCCAGACGAGGTCAAGAAGCTCCCAACGAGAATGTATGAATTGCATCAATGGTACATGGACATTACCAAGATTTCCAATCGAGAGTCCCTCATGGTGAATGTCAAGAAGGATCATTACTACCATGAGAAAGCTGTGTCCATTGACTATTCAGAACTATTTCAATTATACAATCAAGACGCACTCGACAAATCTATCGTCAGTTGCTATTGTCTGTAAGTGATTTCTTTCTGTAATTTAAGTCTCAAGCTAGCTGTAGTGATCATTTTGATCAATCATTACCTGTAATTATCCTCACTATACTCTTTTATGTGGTATTATGCAGGATGAAGATTTATGAAATGAAAAAAGGTGGACGCTATGGCATTGGGTTCGTTGACCAAAATACCATTGATGAATACACATGGAAATTAGATCCATATTACGAAAAAAGTGTAGAGGAAAGCATGCTAGAGTTCTTCAAGCGCCTCAAATACAATGAAGATATACTACTTCCTTACAACTTCGAGTGAGTCACACTGTCTTGTACTACAAATTCTGTTTTTGCCTACTAGCTAGCTACATGTTTTTGCTTACATATGACCGCTTAATTAAGACATGCAAACGTGTGTGCATGCAGATTTCACTGGATCTTGTTAATCATTAAAGTTGATGAAGGAATAGTTGAAGTACTAGACTCACTACTTAAGAAACCAACTGACTACACCATCGTGAAGGGGATAGTCAACAGGTAATTTCAATCATTATTAACTATATCTTGGCCTATTTAATTAGTTCGTCATTTCTTGATAACAACTATTTAATAACCCATTTATTCATTTTCTTTGTCGGCGGGCAGGGCTTGGGAAAAGTTCATCAGCGTCACTCCAGGCCAGTGGAAACAAAATCTGAAATGGTATCGACCCATGGTAAGTAATTAAGTAGTACTAGCTAGCTGCCATCTCTTTAATTATCATGCTTGATTAATTATTATCTGATCAAATTCCATTCTCATAAAGGCCTTGAAGCAGGCGCCGGGGAATAATCTGTGTGCATACTACGTTTGCGAGAACATTCGCATGATGGCGTCCGAAAGGAGCAGATCTCAAAGACAGGAGTGGGTACGTTTGTCAGAACACTATTCACAATTTTTACACCAATATCGATATCTAGTCACACAACTAATACACATGCATATTGATCTCCTTCTTAATAGTTCAAAGAGGTGCGGGAGAAGCTCCTACCAAAGGACCGCATAGAAGCAATTCAAGAGGAAATAGCGGGATTTTTGCTCGACCGGGTCATAGATCCCAAAGGAGAATACTTTTACCCGCTACCGCCCCCATGAACCACTTCCAATTGTTATCGTGCTTCGAAGGCACCAATTAGGCTAATGCCACTGGCTCCGAAGGCACCAATTAGGAGAAATTGTATATAGCTAGCTAATTGTATATATATACATGTGTGTATATATGTGTGAATTAATTAATGGTGGTTGTGAGACATTCGATGATATATATATATATGATTGGTTCTACTAGAAATTCTATTTATATATATGCATAACGTTTACAATATGTTGTATCGTAAAATACCAGCAAACGAAAAAAATTAAATGGAAAAAAAAAATTAAATGAAAAAGAAATCATAAACCCAAAACCCCCCAACCTTTTAATACCGGTTGGTGTCACCAACCGGTACTAAAGGGCTCCCTACCCCCGGAGCTGGCTCGTGCCACGTGGTTGCCCTTTAGCACCAGTTCGTGCTGAACCAGTACTAAAAGGGGGGACCTTTAGTGCCCACACTTTAGTGCCGGTTACCGAACCGGCACTAAAGGGCCTTATGAACCGGTGCTATTGCTCGGTTCTGCACTAGTGGTGGTAGGTATGTAAATGGTAAAACCAAGGTTGGGCCTTTCTGGAGGAGTTTTATTCAAAGCGAACTGTCAAGGGGTTCCCATAACACCCAACCGCGTAAGGAACGCAAAATCAAGGAACATAACACCGGTATGGCGGAAACTAGGGCGACAAGAGTGGAACAAAACACCAGGCAAAAGGCCGAGCCTTCCACCCTTTACCAAGTATATAGATGCATTAATTAAATAAGAGATATTGTGATATCCCAACATATCGATGTTCCAACATGGAACAATCTTTGACTTCACCTGCAACTAACAACGCTACAAGAGGGGCTGAGCAAAAGCAGTAACTTAGCCAAACAACGGTTTGCTAGGAAGGTGGGTTAGAGGCTTGACATGGCAATACGGGAGGCATGATATAACAAGTGGTAGGTAGCGTGACATAGCGATAGAGCGAACAACTAGCAAGCAAAGATAGAAGTGATTACGAGGGCATGGTCATCTTGCCTGAGATCCCGCAAGGAAGAAGAACGAGTCCAAGAAGAAGAAAAACGGACGTAGTTGAACGAATCCTCACACACACGATGTTACCAAAACTAACAAGAAGAAGCAATGCCGAAAAGGAGCAAACAACATTGTAAACAACCAAGCATAAACATGGCATGATGCATAATCAAGTATGATGCATGTTCGGTTTAAAGAGTCATGGCATGGCAAAGTGCAACAAACAATACTACCAGATCTTGGGTTCCGGCAAACCCCTCAAGGTTCGAACACTGGGGCGCGCGTGAAGATCTCCCCCTACCGATCCGCGTCCTAGCTTCGCTAAGATCTCATGGGCTAACTCGACGAACTCGCTACACAGACACAAGATTTATACTGGTTCGGGCCACCTTTGTGGTGTAATAGCCTACTCCAGTGTGGTGTGGTGGATTGCCTCTTGGGCTGAGGATGAACAGTACAAGGGGAAGAACAGCCTCCTGAGGCGAGGTGTTCTTGTGATTGGTGTACTTGTGGTTGTTCGAATCTCTTCTCCCCTTCCCAGCTATGGTGGTGGCTAGTCCTATTTATAGAGGCCCTAGTCCTCTTCCCAAATATTGAGCGGGAAGGGAGCCAACAAATGCCAATTTGAAAGGGGACAACTAGTACAGCTTATCCTGACAAAAGCAGTCTTCGCCTGCAAAAGGCTCTGGTGGTGACGCCACCTTGGGCTCCATGGTGACCTCCGTCTTGTCGTCCTGCTGGTCTTGGTCTCGTTGCACTGATATGGAAACCTTTGCTTGACGCAACGGTACTCCGTGCCTGTGCTTGCTTCCTTAGCACCAAAGAGGAAACATGGACACTGTGCGCGCTAGTGCCCGCCTGGCGCCTGCCTGATCTTGATCGTCATGGCTCACGTCATTGAAACCTCGCGAGGTTTACCTTGCCTTGAACTCTCTGCTCCTCGCGAGCTAGCCTGGTGAGGCTGCTCCCGAGGAGGTCTTGTGTCGTCCGCCTCGTGAGGCTTGGCCCCTCGTGAGGGTCTTGAGTGCTTGTTGGTGAAGATGGGCCGTACGGGCCCGCTCGCAGAGCCACGCCATGGGCCGCAGGCAGGCAAGTCTGGGGACCCCCATTCCTAGAACGCCGACAGTAGCCCCCGGGCCCAAGGCGCGCTTGGGCTTGGCTTTGAGGCAAAGTCAAAGGGCAAGTGCGGAGGGCCGCGGGCCCCAATATCCTGCAGCCTTGGTCGACGCATGGCGGTTGATTGGACGTGGGCGTCTCCGCTTCCCCACGCTGCCTTGATACCCACCTAGCTAGGCGGCCACCACGGTCTACACGGTTTCCCTCCTGTTGTTGCCGCGCACTCTCCAATTCTTTCGCTTCCTCGTAGCTCAGCCTCTCCCCCCGATCTGATCTGAGCTCAATCTTCCCATCGCCATGGCACCGGACTAGTCGGAGAAAGGGAAGAGTCCCCAGTCCTCCGCCGAGCTGTGCCCGGCCGCTGAGCCTGCCGTTGGCAGGTCGCTGGTGCTCAACCAGGAAGCCATGGACAAGGTGCGTCCCATGCTCGCCTCAATCTTCAATGAGTGGGGAAGGACGGTGGCCTGGCCTGCATCTCATGCTCGCGTCGACCGACAGCCATCATGGTCCCATTCTTCATCGACGCCCTTTGGGCTGGCTTGGTTCCTCCTTTCTCCGCCTTCTTCAACATTGTGCTTGCACATTATCAGATCCACATGCTGCACCTTGATCCCCAATCCGTGACCCTTCTCGCCCTCTTCGCCTTTGTTTGCGAGGCCATGGTAGGCATTGCCCCTTCAGTGGCCCTTCTCCGCCAGTTCTTCTCGCTGCACCTGATTGATCCCCGACAAAGCTTAGGATGCCTGAGCTTTCAGGCCGTGGCGGCGACGGCCGACGCGGGGATTGACTTCGAGCTCCCACCATCCACAAGTGGGTTTCGCGTATGGTGGGTATTTGTTGATATCAGAGTGCTCAACCCCCTGCTCTCTTCTCCGTCAGCGCCTGCTATTCCCAACTCTGGTTGGTGCCACCAAAGGCTCGCCGATTCGTGCCTTGCCCCTGTCTGGCTCAGGATGAAGAGGCTCAAGGACCTTGATGTGACTGCGCCTATGGTGGTGAAGGAGTTCGTCAGGCGCCGAATCGCTCCGCTTCAGCGCCACTCTCGACCAATGTGGGCCTTGCTCAACAGCAAGGACCATATGAGACTTCAGGAGTCCGGGCTCCCCCTCGAGGCGCGGCGGACGGTGCTCGAGGTCCTGACGGGTGTCCCGTTGCCAGATGACATGCCGAGGAAGAGTTGCCTTCTGTACCGCTGCTTGAACAAGGCGACATTCGCGGAGCAGATGCCTTCCTTCGATGAGTGGGGGCTGCGTCCAGTCGGCCTTTGATACGTCTCCAACGTATCTATAATTTTTTATTGTTCCATGCTATTATATTATCAACCTTGGATGTTTTATATGCATTTATATGCTATTTTATATGATTTTTGGGATTAACCTATTAACCTAGAGCCCAGTGCCAGTTTCTGTATTTTCCTTGTTTAAGAGCATCGCAGAAAAGGAAAATCAAATGGAGTCCAATTGACCTGAAACTTCACGGAACTTATTTTTGGAAGGAAAGCAACCCGGGAGACTTGGAGTCCATGTAAGGGAAGCAACAAGGAAGCCACGAGGCAGGGGGCGCGCCCTCCACCCTCGTGGGCCCCTCGTGGCTCCCCTGACGTACTTCTCCCGCCTATATATCTCCATATACCCTAAAACGATCAGGGAGAACAATAGATCGGGAGTTTCGCCGCCAGAAGCCTCCGTAGCCACCGAAAACCAATCTAGACCCGTTCCGGCACCCTGCCAGAGGGGGAAATCCCTCTTCGGTGGTCATCTTCATCATCCAGGTGCTCTCCATGATGAGGAGGGAGTAGTTCTCCCTCGGGGCTGAGGGTATGTACCAGTAGCTATGTGTTTGATCTCTCTCTCTCTCGTGTTCTTGAGGTGTTACGATCTTGATGTATCGCGAGCTTTGCTATTATATTTGGATCCTATGATGTTTTCTCCCCTATACTCTCTTGTAATGGATTTAGTTTCCCCTTTGAAGTTATCTTATCGGATTGAGTCTTTAAAGATTTGAGAACACTTGATGCATGTCTTGTCGTTTGTATCTGTGGTGACAATGGGATACCACGTGATTCACTTGATTTCTCCCCTATACTCTCTTGTAATGGATTTAGTTTCCCCTTTGAAGTTATCTTATCGGATTGAGTCTTTAAAGATTTGAGAACACTTGATGCATGTCTTGTCGTTTGTATCTGTGGTGACAATGGGATACCACGTGATTCACTTGATTTCTCCCCTATACTCTCTTGTAATGGATTTAGTTTCCCCTTTGAAGTTATCTTATCGGATTGAGTCTTTAAAGATTTGAGAACACTTGATGCATGTCTTGTCGTTTGTATCTGTGGTGACAATGGGATACCACGTGATTCACTTGATTTCTCCCCTATACTCTCTTGTAATGGATTTAGTTTCCCCTTTGAAGTTATCTTATCGGATTGAGTCTTTAAAGATTTGAGAACACTTGATGCATGTCTTGTCGTTTGTATCTGTGGTGACAATGGGATACCACGTGATTCACTTGATTTCTCCCCTATACTCTCTTGTAATGGATTTAGTTTCCCCTTTGAAGTTATCTTATCGGATTGAGTCTTTAAAGATTTGAGAACACTTGATGCATGTCTTGTCGTTTGTATCTGTGGTGACAATGGGATACCACGTGATTCACTTGATGTATGTTTTGGTGATCAACTTGCGGGTTCCGCCCATGAACCTATGCATAGGGGTTGGCACACGTTTTTGTCGTGATTCTTCGGTAGAAACTTTGGGGCACTCTTTGAGGTTCTATGTGTTGGTTGAATAGATGAATCTGAGATTGTGTGATGCATATCGTATAATCATACCCACGGATACTTGAGGTGACATTGGAGTATCTAGGTGACATTAGGGTTTTGGTTGATTTGTGTCTTAAGGTGTTATTCTAGTACGAACTCTAGGGCTGTTTGTGACAGTTATAGGAATAGCCCAACGGATTGATTGGAAAGAATAACTTTGAGGTGGTTTCGTACCCTACCATAATCTCTTCGTTCGTTCTCTGCTATTAGTGACTTTGGAGTGACTCTTTGTTGCATGTTGAGGGATAGTTATGTGACCCAATTATGTTATTATTGTTGAGAGAACTTGCACTAGTGAAAGTATGAACCCTAGGCCTTGTTTCAACGCATTGCAATACCATTTACGCTCACTTTTATCATTAGTTACCTTGCTGTTTTTATATTTTCAGGTTATAAAAACCTTTATCTACCATCCATATTGCACTTGTATCACCATCTGTTCGCTGAACTAGTGCACCTATACAATTTACCATTGTATTGGGTGTGTTGGGGACACAAGAGAATCTTTGTTATTTGGTTGCAGGGTTGCTTGAGAGAGACCATCTTCATCCTACGCCTCCTACGGATTGATAAACCTTAGGTCATCCACTTGAGGGAAATTTGCTACTGTCCTACAAACCTCTGCACTTGGAGGCCCAACAACGTCTACAAGAAAAAGGTTGTGTAGTAGACATCAAGCTCTTTTCTGGCGCCATTGCCGGGGAGGTGAGTGCTTGAAGGTATATCTTTAGATTTTGCAATCGAGTCTTTTAGTTTCTTGTTTTATCACTAGTTTAGTTTATAAAAGAAAATTAAAAAAATATGGAATTGAGTTTGCCTCATACGCTTCATCTTTTTAATATCTTTCGTGAGTATGATGGAAAGGAAAATTGTGCCAAAGTGTTAGAATAAGAATGCATTAAAATGTTTGGCACTAAATATTTGAATGATGAGCATTATTGCAATGTTGTTAGTATGAATTCCTTGAATATCCATGATGCTAGTGATATGCAAAGCCACAAGCTTGGGGAAGCTATGTTTGATGAAGATGATATTTTTTGTCCCCCAAGTTTTGATGAGCAAATTTATTATGATGAAATCATGCCTCCTATTTATGATGATTATATTGATGAAAGTGGATTTGGAGAGGTCATGACTTTATTTTGTGATGAATCCACTATTCCGGAAGAGGTTCCAATTGATTATGAGAACAAAGTTGCTATATATGATGATTATTGTGATGACTTGTATGCTATAAAGAATAATGATATCCATGAAACTTGTCGTCATTATTTTAGTTTTCAATTGGATTATGCCTCATGAGGGAGTCCTGGATTAGGGGGTGTCCGGATGGCCGGACTATACCTTCAGCCGGACTACTGGACTATGAAGATACAAGATTGAAGACTTCATCCCGTGTCCGGAAGGGACTTTCCTTGGCGTGGAAGGCAAGCTTGGCGATACGGATATGTAGATCTCCTACCATTGTAACCGACTTTGTGTAACCCTAACCCTATCCGGTGTCTATATAAACCAGAGGGTTTTAGTCCGTAGGACAACATACAAAACAACAATCATACCATAGGCTACCTTCTAGGGTTTAGCCTCTCCGATCTCATGGTAGATCTACTCTTGTACTACCCATATCATCAATATTAATCAAGCACGACGTAGGGTTTTACCTCCATCAAGAGGGCCCGAACCTGGGTAAAACTTCGTGTCCCTTGCCTCCTATTACCATCTGGCCTAGACGCACAGTTCGGGACCCCCTACCCGAGATCTGCCGGTTTTGACACCGACATTGGTGCTTTCATTGAGAGTTCCTCTGTGTCGTCGCCGTCAGGCTTGATGGCTCCCATGATCATCAATAGCGATGCAGTCCAGGGTGAGACCTTCCTCCCCGGACAGATCTTCGTCTTCGGCGGCTTCGCACTGCGGGCCAATTCACTTGGCCATCTGGAGCAGATCGAAATCTACGCCCCTAGCCATCAGGTCAGATTTGGAAGTTTAAACTACATGGCTGACATCCGCAGGGACTTGATCCTCAACGGATTCGAGCCACTACCGAGCGCGCCGCACTGTCACGACGAGCATGATCTAGCTCTACCGCCGAACAGTGCCCTGGAGGCCGCACCCGCATCAGCTTCGACCCTTAATTCGGAGCCAACTGCGCCGATCGAGGATGGGTGGTTGGACGCCGCCTCGAGGGCTGCGATCCCAACAGCGATCGAGACGAACACCAGCCCCGCACTCCGCGAGACTCGCGACTCCAAGGAGCTGGACTCCGAGCCCTCCGCGCCCCTGCCGATCGAATCTGATTGGGCGCCGGTCATGGAGTTTACTGCCGCGGATATCTTTCAGCACTCACCTTTCGGCGATATTCTGAAGACACTAAAGTCTCGCTCTTTATCAAGAGAGCCCTGGCCGGACTACAGTCAGCAAGGTTGGGATACGGATGATGAAGAAATTCAAAGCCCACCCACCATCCACTTTGTAGCCACTATCGACGATTTACCTGACATGCTCGACTTCGACTTCGAAGACATCGACAGTATGGACGCTGATGCAGGAGACGATGAAGAACCAGCGCCTATTGGGCCCTGGAAAGCCACCTCTTCATATGACATATACATGGTGGACACCCCAAAAGAAGGAGATGGCGATGGAACAGCGGAGGATGACCCCTCCAAGAAGCAGCCTAAGCGTCGGCGTCAGTGGCGCCGCTCAAAATCCCGCCAAAGCAAATACGGTGATTCCAGCATGGCAGATAATAATACTCCGGATAGTGCCGAAGAAAACCCCCTCCAGCAAGATTCAGCACAGGAGGATGGAGAAGCCAGCCCTCATGAGAGAGTGGCAGACAGAGAGGTCGAGGACGATAACTATACGCCTCCCTCCGAAGACGAGGCAAGCCTCAACGACGACGAATTCGTCGTGCTAGAGGATCCCGTCGAGCAAGAGCGTTTTCAACGCAGGCTTATGGCCACGGCAAGAAGCCTCAAGAAAAAACAGCAGCAACTTAGAGCTGATCAAGATTTGCTAGTCGACAGATGGACTGAAGTCCTTGTGGCCGAAGAGCATAAACTCGAACGCCCCTCCAAGAGCTACCCAAAGCACAGGTTGCTACCCCGATTAGAGGAGGAAGCACTTAAACCTACATCACCAGATAGGGCCGATCGGCCACCTCGTGGCCGCGACAGAGAGGCCTCTCGGCCCTCCACTCAAGCCGCACCATGTACCAAGGGACGGGAAAATGCGCCAGACCTGCGAGATATGTTGGAGGACAAGGTAAGGCACACAAGATCGATCTACGGATCGAGTGGGCGCCCCACGACTCGAGACGATAACCGTCACGCCGGACACAAATCCGGTAGGGCCGAACATAGTAGACAAAGCTCATTGGAGCTACGTCGTGATATAGCCCAATACAAAGGCGTCGCACACCCACTATGCTTCACAAACGAAGTAATGGATCATCAAAGCCTCGAGGGTTTCAAACCCGTAAACATCGAATCATATGATGCCACAACAGACCCTGCGGTATGGATCGAGGATTACCTCCTTCATATCCACATGGCCCGCGGCGATGATCTCCACGCCATGAAATACCTCCCACTCAAGCTTAAAGGACCAGCTCAGCATTGGCTTAACAGCTTGCCAACAGGATCAATCAGTTGTTGGGAGGACCTAGAAGCCACATTCCTCGACAATTTCCAGGGCACTTATGTGCGACCACCAGACGCCGATGACCTAAGCCACGTAATTCAGTAGCCAGAGGAATCGGCCAGGCAATTCTGGACACGGTTCCTAACAAAGAAAAATCAAATAGTGGATTGTCCGGACGCAGAGGCCCTAGCAGCCTTCAAGCACAATATCCGTGACGAGTGGCTTACCCGGCACCTTGGACAGGAAAAGTCGAAATCTATGGCAGCCCTCACGACACTCATGACCCGCTTTTGCGTGGGAGAAGATAGCTGGCTTGCTCGTAGCAACAATATGACCAAGAACCCTGGCAATTCGGATACCAGGGATAGTAGTGGCAGGTCGCGTCGCAACAAGCAGAGCGCCGCATTAACGGCGACAATGCTGAGGATACGGCAGTTAATGCCGGATTCAGAGGCTATAAATCCGGTCAGCGGAAAAATCAATTCAAAAGAAATCCTAAGGGCCCGTCCAGTTTGGACCGAATACTCGACCGCTTGTTGCCAGATACATGGCACCCCCGAAAAGCCGGCCAATCACACCAACAGGGATTGTTGGGTGTTCAAGCAGGCAGGCAAGTTAAATGCCGAAAATAAAGACAAGGGGCTGCATAGCGATGATGACGAAGAGCCCCGGCCGCCGAACAACAGTGGACAGAAGGGTTTTCCCCCACAAGTGCGGACGGTGAACATGATATACGCAACCCACATCCCCAAGAGGGAGCGGAAGCGCGCGTTAAGGGACGTATACGCGGTAGAGCCAGTCGCCCCAAAGTTCAACCCATGGTCCTCCTGCCCGATCACCTTTGATCGAAGGGACCATCCCACTAGCACCCGTCATGGCGGATTCTGTTGGGTAACGTAGTAATTTCACAATTTTCCTACGCACACGCAATATCATGGTGATGCATAGCAACGAGAGGGGAGAGTGTTGTCTACGTACCCTCGTAGACCGGCAACGGAAGTGTTGACACAACATAGAGGAAGTAGTCGTACGTCTTCCCGATCCGACCGATCCAAGTACCGAAACTAGGGCACCTCCGAGTTCTAGCACACGTTCATCTCGATGACGATCCCCGGACTCCGATCTAGCAAAGTGTTGGGGAAGAGTTCCGTCAGCACGACGGCGTGGTGACGATCTTGATGTTCTACCGTCGCAGGGCTTCGCCTAAGCACCGCTACAATATTATCGAGGATTATGGTGGAGGGGGGCACCGCACACGGCTAAGAGAACGATCACGAAGATCAACTTGTGTGTCTAGGGGTGCCCCCTGCCCCCGTATATAAAGGAGCAAGGGGAGGAGGCCGGCCGGCCCTATTGGCGCGCCACAGAGGAGTCCTCCTCCTAGTAGGAGTAGGACTCCTACTAGGAGGGGGAAAGGAAGTGGGGAGGGAGAAGGAAAGGGGGGCGCCGCCCCCCCTCTCCTAGTCCAATTCAGACCAGGGGGAGGAGGCGTGCAGCCCACCCTGGCTGCCCCTCTCTCTCTCTCCACTAAGGCCCATATGGCTCATTACTTCTCCCGGGGGGTTCCGATTACCCTCCGGCTCTCCGGTTTTCTCCGAAATCGTCCGGAACACTTCCGGTGTCCGAATATAGCCGTCCAATATATCAATCTTTATGTCTCGGCCATTTCGAGACTCCTCGTCATGTTCGTGATCACATACGGGACTCCGAACTAACTTCGGTACATCAAAACTCATAATATAACTGTCATCGAAACCTTAAGCGTGCGGACCCTATGGGTTCGAGAACAATGTAGACATGACCGAGACATGTCTCTGGTCAATAACCAATAGCGGAACCTGGATGCTCATATTGGCTCCCACATATTCTACGAAGATCTTTATCGGTCAGACCGCATAACAACATACGGTGTTCCCTTTGTCATCGGTATGTTACTTGCCCGAGATTCAATCGTCGGTATCTTAATACCTAGTTCAATCTCGTTACTGGCAAGTCTCTTTACTCGTTTCGTAATACATCATCTCTCAACTAACTCATTAGTTGCAATGCTTGCAAAGCTTATGTGGTGTGCATTACCGAGAGGGCCCAGAGATACCTCTCCGACAATCGGAGTGACAAATCCTAATCTCGAAATACGCCAACCCAACATGTACCTTTGGAGACACCTGTAGAGCTCCTTTATAATCACCCAGTTACGTTGTGACGTTTGGTAGCACACAAAGTGTTCCTCCGATAAACGGGAGTTGCATAATCTCATAGTCATAGGAACATGTATAAGTCATGAAGAAAGCAATAGCAACATACTAAACGATCGAGTGCTAAGCTAACGGAATGGGTCAAGTCAATCACATCATTCTTCTAATGATGTGATCCCGTTAATCAAATAACAACTCTTTTGTTCATGGTTAGGAAACATAACCATCTTCGATTAACGAGCTAGTCAAGTAGAGGCATACTAGTGACACTCTGTTTGTTATGTATTCACACATGTATTATGTTTCCAGTTAATACAATTGAATAATAAACATTTATCATGATATAAGGAAATAAATAATAACTTTATTATTGCCTCTAGGGCATATTTCCTTCAGTCTCCCACTTGCACTAGAGTCAATAATCTAGTTCACATCGCCATGTGATTCAACACTAATAGTTCACATCACCATGTGATTAACACCCATAGTTCACATCTTCATGTGACCTATACCCAAAGGGTTTACTAGAGTCAGTAATCTAGTTCACATCGTTTATGTGATTAACACCCAAAGAGTACTAAGGTGTGATCATGTTTTGCTTGTGAGATAATTTTAGTCAACGGGTCTGTCACATACAGATCCGTAAGTATTTTGCGAATTCTATGTCTACAATGCTCTGCACGGAGCTACTCTAGCTAATTGCTCCCACTTTCAATATGTATCTAGATAGAGACTTAGAGTCATCCAGATCTGTGTCAAAACTTGCATCGACGTAACTTTTTACGATGAACCTTTTGTCACCTCCATAATTGAGAAATATTTCCCTATTCCACTAAGGATAATTTTGACCGCTGTCCAGTGATCTACTCTTAGATCACTATTGTACTCCCTTACTTAACACAGTGTAGGGTATACAATAGATCTGGTACACAGCATGGCATACTTTATAGAACCTATGGTTGAGGCATAGGGAATTACTTTCATTCTCTTTCTATCTTCTGCCGTGGTCGGGCTTTGAATCTTACTCAATTTCACACCTTGTAACACAGCCAAGAACTCTTTCTTTAACTGTTCCAATTTTTGAACTACTTCAAAAATATTGTCAAGGTATGTACTCATTGAAAAAAAAACTTATCAAGCGTCTTGATCTATCTCTATAGATCTTGATGCTTAATATGTAAGCAGCTTCACCGAGGTCTTTCTTTGAAAAACTTCTTTCAAAACACTCCTTTATGCTTTGCAGAATAATTCTACATTATTTCCGATCAACAATATGTCATTCACATATACTTATCAGAAATGCTGTAGTGCTCCCACTCACTTTCTTGTAAATACAGGCTTCACCGCAAGTCTGTATAAAACTATATGCTTTGATCATCTCATCAAAGCGCATATTCCAACTCCGAGATGCTTGCACCAGTCCATAGATGGATCGCTGGAGCTTGCACATTTTGTTAACACCTTTAGGATTGACAAAACCTTCTGGTTGCATCATATACAATAAATCCATTAAGGAATGCAGTTTTGTTTATCCATTTGCCAGATTTCATAAAATGCGGCAATTGCTAACATGATTCGGACAGACTTAAGCATAGATACGAGTGAGAAACTCTCATCGTAGTCAACACCTTGAACTTGTCGAAAACCTTTTGCGACAATTCTAGCTTTGTAGATAGTAACACTACTCTCAGCGTCCGTCTTCCTCTTGAAGATCCATTTAATCTCAATGGCTTGCCGAACAATGGGCAAGTCAACCAAAGTCCATACTGTGTTCTCATACATGGATCCTATCTCAGATTTCATGGCCTCAAGCCATTTTGCGGAATCTGGGCTCATCATCGCTTCCTCATAGTTCGTAGGCTCGTCATGGTCAAGTAACATGACCTCCAGAACTGGATTACCGTACCACTCTGGTGCGGCTCTCACTCTGGTTTTACCTACGAGGTTCGGTAGTAACTTGATCTGAAGTTACATGATCATCATCATTAGCTTCCTCACTAATCGGTCTAGTAGTCACAGGAACAGATTTCTGTGATGAACTACTTTCCAATAAGGGAGCAGGTACAATTACCTCATCAAGTTCTACTTTCCTCCCACTCAATTCTTTCGAGAGAAACTCCTTCTCTAGAAAGGATCCATTCTCAGCAATGAATAACTTGCCTTCGGATCTGTGATAGAAGGTGTACCCAACAGTCTCCTTTGGGTATCCTGTGAAGACATATTTCTCTGATTTGGGTTTGAGCTTATCAGGATGAAACTTTTTCATATAAGCATCACAACCCCAAACTTTAAGAAACGACAACTTTGGTTTCTTGCCAAACCACAGTTCAGATTGTGTCGTCTCAACGGACTTAGATGGTGACATAGATGGTGCCCTTTTAAACGTGAATGCAGCTGTCTTTAATGCATAACCCCAAAACGATGTTGGTAAATCTGTAAGAAACATCATAGATTGCACTATATCCAATAAAGTACGGTTATGACGTTCGGACACACCATTATGCTGTGGTGTTCCAGGTGGCACGAATTTGTGAAACTATTCCACATAGTTTTAATTGAAGACCAAACTCGTAACTCAAATATTTGTCTCTGCGATCAGATCGTAGAAACCTTATCTTCTTGTCATGATGATTTTCCACTTCACTCTGAAATTCTTTGAACTGTTCAAATGTTTCAGACTTATGTTTCATCAAGTAGATATACTCATATCTGCTCAAATCATCTGTGAAGATCAGAAAATAATGATACCTGCCACGAGCCTCAATATTCATCGGACCACATACATCAGTATGTATGATTTCCAACAAATCTGTTGCTCGCTCCATTGTTCTGGAGAACGGAGTCTTAGTCATCTTGCCCATGAGGCATGGTTCGCAAGCATCAACTGATTCATAATCAAGTGATTCCAAAAGCCCATCAGCATGGATTTTCTTCTTGCGCTTTACACCAATATGACCTAAACGGCACTGCCACAAATAAATTGCACCATCATTATTAACTTTGCATCTTTTGGTTTCAATATTATGAATATGTGTATCACTACAATCGAGATCCAACGAACCATTTTCGTTGGGTGTGTAACCATATAAGGTTTTATTCATGTAAACATAACAACAATTTATTCTCTTACTTAAATGAATAACCGTATTGCAATAAACATGATCAAATCATATTCATGCTCAACGCAAACACCAAATAACACTTATTTAGGTTCAACATTAATCCCGAAAGTATAGGGCGTGTGCGATGATGATCATATCAATCTTGGAACCACTTCCAACACACATCGTCACTTCACCCTTAACTAGTCTCTGTTATTCTGCAACTCCTGTTTCGAGTTACTAATCTTAGCAACTGAACCAGTATCAAATACCGAGGGGTTTCTACGGACACTAGTAAAATACACATCAACAATCTGTATATCAAATATACCTTTGTTCACTTTGCCATCCTTCTTATCCGCCAAATACTTGGGGCAGTTCCGCTTCCAGTGACCAGTCCCTTTGCAGTAGAAGCACTTAGTCTCAGGCTTAGGACCAGACTTGGGCTTCTTCACTTGAGCGGCAACTTGCTTGCCGTTCCTCTTGAGGTTCCCCTTCTTCCCTTTGCCCTTTTTTTAAAACTAGTGGTCTTGTCTACCATCAACACTTGATATTTTTCTTGATTTCTACCTTTGTCGATTTCAACATTACGAAGAGCTTGGGAATCGTTTCCGTTATCCCTTGCATATCATAGTTCATCACGAAGTTCTACTAACTTGGTGATGGTGACTAGAGAATTCTGTCAATCACTATTTTATATGGAAGATTAACTCCCACTTGATTCAAGCGATTGTAGTACCCAGACAATCTGAGCACATGCTCACTGCTTGAGCTATTCTCCTCCATCTTTTAGCTATAGAACTTATTGGAGACTTCATATCTCTCAACTCGGGTATTTGCTTGAAATATTAACTTCAACTCCTGGAACATCTCATATGGTCCATGACGTTCAAAACGTCTTTGAAATCTCGATTCTAAGCCGTTTAAGCATGGTGCACTAAACTATCAAGTAGTCATCATATTGAGCTAGCCAAACGTTCATAACGTCTGCATCTGCTCCTGCAATAGGTCTGTCACCTAGCGGTGCATCAAGGACATAATTCTTCTATGCAGCAATGAGGATAAACCTCATATCACGGATCCAATCCGCATCATTGCTACTAACATCATTCAACTTAGTTTTCTCTAGGAACATATCAAAATAAACACAGGGAAGCAACAACGCGAGCTATTGATCTACAACATGATTTGCAAAATACTATCAGGACTAAGTTCATGATAAATTAAAGTTCAATTAATCATATTACTTAAGAACTCCCACTTAGATAGACATCCCTCTAATCCTCTAAGTGATCACGTGATCCAAATCAACTAAACCATGTCCGATCATCACGTGAGATGGAGTAGCTTCATTGGTGAACATCACTATGTTGATCATATCTACTATATGATTCACGCTCGACCTTTCGGTCTCCCTGTTCCGAGGCCATATCTGTATATGCTTGGCTCGTCAAGTATAACCTGAGTATTCCGCGTGTGCAACTGTTTTGCACCCGTTGTATTTGAACGTAGAGCCTATCACACCCGATCATCACGTGGTGTCTCAGCACGAAGAACTTTCGCAACGGTGCATACTCAGGGAGAACACTTCTTGATAATTAGTGAGAGATCATCTTAAAATTCTACCATCAAACTAAGCAAAATAAGACGTATAAAAGATAAACATCATATGCAATCAAAATATGTGGCATGATATGGCCATCATCATCTTGCGCCTTTGATTTCCATCTCCAAAGTACTGTCATGATCTCTATCATCACCGGCATGACACCATGATCTCCATCATCTTGATCTATATCAATGTGTCATCACGTGGTCGTCTCGCCAACAATTGCTCTTGCAACTATTGCTATCGCATAGCGATAAACTAAAGCAATTATTGGGCGCTTGCATCTTATGCAATAGCGAGACAACCATAAGGATTTTGCCAGTTGTCGATAACTTCAACAAAACATGATCATCTCATACAACAACTTATATCTCATCACGTCTTGACCATATCACATCACAACATGCCCTGCAAAAACAAGTTAGACGTCCTCTACTTTGTTGTTGCAAGTTTACGTGGCTGCTACGGGCTTAGCAAGAACCGTTCTTACCTATGCATCAAAACCACAACGATAGTTTGTCAAGTAGGTGTTGTTTTAACCTTCGCAAGGACCGGGCGTAGCCACACTCGGTTCAACTAAAGTTGGAGAAACTGACACCCGCCAGCCACCTGTGTGCAAAGCACGTCGGTAGAACCAGTCTCGCGTAAGCGTACGCGTAATGTCGGTCCGGGCCGCTTCATCCAACAATACCGCTGAACAAAAGTATGACATGCTGGTAAGCAGTATGACTTATATCACCCACAACACACTTGTGTTCTACTCGTGCACAACATCAATGCATAAAACCTAGGCTCGGATGCCACTGTTGGGTAACGTAGTAATTTCAAAATTTTCCTACACACACGCAAGATCATGGTGATGCATAGCAACGAGAGGGGAGAGTGTTGTCTATGTACCCTCGTAGACCGGCAACGGAAGTGTTGACACAACGTAGAGGAAGTAGTCGTACATCTTCCCAATCTGACCGATCCAAGTATCGAAACTACGGCACCTCCGAGTTCTAGCACACATTCAGCTCGATGACGATTCCCGGACACCGATCCAGCAAAGTGTCGGGGAAGAGTTCCGTCAGCACGACGGCATGGCGACGATCTTGATGTTCTACCGTCGCAGGGCTTCGCCTAACCACCGCTACAATATTATCAAGGATTATGGTGGAGGGGGGGACCGCACACGGCTAAGAGAACGATCACGAAGATCAACTTGTGTGTCTAGGGGTGCCCCCTGCCCCCGTATATAAAGGAGCAAGGGGAGGAGGCCGGCCGGCCCTATTGGCGCGCCAAGGAGGAGTCCTCCTCCTAGTAGGAGCAGGACTCCTACTAGGAGGGGGAAAGGAAGTGGGGAGGGAGAAGGAAAGGGGAGCGCCGCCCCCCTCTCCTAGTCCAATTTGGACCAGGGGGAGGAGGTGCGCGGCCCACCCTGGCTGCCCCTCTCTCTCTCCACTAAGGCCCATATGGCCCATTACTTCTCCCGGGGGGTTCCGGTAACCCTCCGGCTCTCCAGTTTTCTCCGAAATCACCTGGAACACTTCCGGTGTACGAATATAGCCGTCCAATATATCAATCTTTATGTCTCGACCATTTCAAGACTCCTCGTCATGTCCGTGATCACATCCGGGACTCTGAACTAACTTCGGTACATCAAAACTCATAAACTCATAATATAACTGTCATCGAAACCTTAAGCGTGCGGACCCTACGGGTTCGAGAACAATGTAGACATGACCGAGACATGTCTCCGGTCAATAACCAATAGCGGAACCTGGATGCTCATATTGGCTCCCACATATTCTACGAAGATCTTTATCGGTCAGACCGCATAACAACATACGGTGTTCCCTTTGTCATCGGTATGTTACTTGCCCGAGATTCAATCGTCGGTATCTTAATACCTAGTTCAATCTCGTTACCGGCAAGTCTCTTTACTCGTTCCGTAATACATCATCTCACAAATAACTCATTAGTTGCAATGCTTGCAAGGCTTATGTGATGTGCATTACCGAGAGGGCCCAGAGATACCTCTCCGACAATCGGAGTGACAAATCCTAATCTCGAAATACGCCAACCCAACATGTACCTTTGGAGACACCTGTAGAGCTCCTTTATAATCACCCAGTTACGTTGTGACGTTTGGTAGCACACAAAGTGTTCCTCCGGCAAACGGGAGTTGCATAATCTCATAGTCATAGGAACATGTATAAGTCATGAAGAAAGCAATAGCAACATACTAAACGATCGAGTGCTAAGCTAACGGAATGGGTCAAGTCAATCACATCATTCTTCTAATGATGTGATCCCGTTAATCAAATAATAACTCTTTTGTTCATGGTTAGGAAACATAACCATCTTCGATTAACGAGCTAGTCAAGTAGAGGCATACTAGTGACACTCTGTTTGTCTATGTATTCACACATGTATTATGTTTCCAGTTAATACAATTCTAGCATGAATAATAAACATTTATCATGATATAAGGAAATAAATAATAACTTTATTATTGCCTCTAGGGCATATTTCCTTCAGATTCGCCGCATTGGTTTTAGACCCAATTATTGATGGATTTCATCTCACTAGAGTCCTCATGGACGGCGGCAGCAGCCTGAACCTGCTTTACCAGGATACAGTGCGGAAAATGGGCATAGATCCCTCGAGGATTAAGCCAACCAAAACGACCTCTAGAGGCGTAATACCAGGTGTAGAGGCCAACTGTACAGGCTCAGTCACACTTGAAGTGGTCTTCGGATCTCCGGATAATTTCCGAAGCGAGGAGTTATTCTTCGACATAGTCCCATTCCACAGTGGCTATCACGCACTGCTCGGGCGAACCACATTCGCCAAGTTCAATGCGGTACCGCACTACGCATACCTTAAGCTCAAGATGCTAGGCCCTCGAGGAGTAATTACGGTCAATGGAAACACCGAACGCTCCCTTTGAACGGAGGAGCACACGGCGGCCCTTGTAGCGGAAGCACAAAGCAGCCTCTCCAGGCAATTCTCCAGTCCGGTCATTAAACGTCCGGACACCGTCAAGTGCGCCTGGAGTAACCTACAACAAGACCGCCTGGCACGTTCCGAGCAGGCGTAGCAATGCGGCCCCAACCCCAGCCCTCGCAAAAATGCGACACCAGTGCTTCGCGTACATAACTACGCTCTAGAAATACCATGGGTACAGGGGGAGGGGCACCATCACGGCACGCCCGAAACACGGCTTAAACCGCACCAGGGGCTGCCGATTTTTTAATTTTCTCTTACTTTCAGGACTCCATTCTTCGGAAGGCCTGTTCGGCAGTTCAATTGCCGCACAAACGATGCAAGAACCAGGGAAGCAAACAAGCCATGCCGCATTACGGAACTCCCAGGTGGTCTCTATCACGAGTAGTATACCTGTTTCGCATACCATTCCGCAGCCTGCCCCTGGAATGGACATGTTAAATAGTCCAACCTTTTGCTTATCGCATTATTTGTATCGTTCTGCTTTGATCCCAGCCCTTTTTAATAAACAATGCATAGCTTTTGTCTATTTTTGCATTACCCCTTTTTTTTACAAATATATGTTCCTTAACGACATGTTGCACCCGTACACTTTGGTACGGCCAAAATACGCCAGGGGCTTTAATACCCCTCAATATGGTGTGAGAAGTCCGAACACTTTAACAAGTGCGGCACCCCGAACTTATAGCATTATATGCATCGGCTCCGAATCATGTCTTGGGTCAATAGTTGGGTTTGCCCGGCTCCTATGTTTTGGTGCCTTACGTTCCGCTATATCGGCTAAGGTAGCACTAGGAGAACTACTGCGATTGTGCCCCAGTTGAGCTGGGTCGAGCACCTTAGTAGAGAAAGCTAAAACTGACTGTCATGATGAAGCGAGAGTTGGTCGCTGTTCGAGAGGTTTTTTGAGTCCCTAAAGACTTATGCCGCTTAGAGCGAGGAGCCGGCTCTGTCCGGCCAAGGCGTGGATAGCGCCCCGAACTCGGTCTTCCGAATACCAGGGGCTTCGCCAAAATTTAAAATTATAGAATTCTATGGCTAAGTGAGAGTGTTCAAGCATTATAGTCTGATTGCCTTGTTCGTTGTGCTGAGCGCCTCCCTCGAAGGACCCAAACATGGGAAAAAGAGCGCTCAGGTTTATCCCCGAACACCCCAGCACTAGCGGCACGGGGGCAGAATTGATAAACAGCCGCACAGAAGGTAATATTTTAAATTCCAACATCATTGCTTAAGCGCATAAGAACAAGTTTTCAACGCACAGGACAAAACGAGCGAGTTTTACTCAAAAATTACATCCCTGGAACATTCATCCGCCATAAGGCGGGCACCCTTCAGAACATCCTTATAATAATTCTCAGGCTTGCGATGCTCTTTCCCCGGCGGTGGCCCATCCTTCACAAGCTTCTCAGCATCCAGCTTGCCCCAGTGCACCTTAGCATGGGCAAGGGCCCTACGGGCACCTTCAACGCAGACGGAGCGCTTGATGACTTCGAGCCTTGGACAGGCCTCCACCAGCCGCCGCACCAACCCAAAATAGCTCCCAGGCAAGCCTCTCCTGGCCACAGCCGAACTATGAGGCCCTTCATGGCCTGTTCGGCCGCCTTGTGGAGCTCGACCAGTTGCTTCAGCTAGTCGCTCAGGGGCACGGGGTGTCCGGCCTCAGCATACTGAGACCAGAACACCTTCTCTGTCGAGCTGCCCTCCTCGGCTCGATAGAATGCGGCGGCATCGGACACGCTACGGGGAAGATCTGCGAATGCTCCTGGAGAGCTCCGGACTCGGGTAAGTAACAAGTAACTTACGTTTATGTGTTTGCTTTGCATAAAGAATGCCTTACCTGCCGCTATCTTTCTCACCGCATCCAACTCCTGGAGGGTCCTCTGGGATTCGTCCTTGGCAGACTTGGCATTTTCAATAGCCACCACGAGCTCGGACGCTCGCGTCTTTGAGTCAAGCTCCAAACTCTCATGTTTTTTCATGAGAGCCTGCAGCTCTTGCCGCACCTCGCCAACCTGGGCCTCATACTTCTCCCGCTCGGTGCGCTCCGTGGCCGGCCTCTTCTCGGCCTCGAGCAGCGCTTGCTTAAGGGTCGCCACCTCAGACGTGGCCCCTACAATAGCCATGATAATCCTGTTATTTTTTTGCAATTGCACCTTTTTTTTATATATTTAAACAAGGTATTTCTTACCTTCCTTGTCCTCGAGCTGCTTCTTGGCACGCCCGAGCCCTTGCTCGGACTGCTCGAGGTTCTGCTTTAGCGTGTCCACTTCCGCAGTCAGTGCGGCGGACACCAGCAGGGAAGCCTGCATACGCATATTGACTCCTTTTTGTTAGACTCCTGCGAATTTTATTTGATCCTCTATTCGGCTTTTCTTCCCGAACACCAAACAGAGCATCAGGGGCTACTGTCTATGCCGTAATATTATTTAAACATTCTTTACTTACCTCAAAGCCTGTTAAAAGGCTAGTACAAGCTTCAGTCAGTCCGCTCTTGGCGGACTGAACCTTCTGGACCACCGCACTCATAATGGTGCGGTGCTCCTCGTTGATGGAGGCGCCTTTGAGCGCCTCCAACAGATTGTCCGGCGCCTCCGGTTGGACGGGGGTCACCGGCACGGAGGGCCTGCTCCTCTTGGAAGGAGGTCGCCCGCCGGACTCTGGAACGTTTGAAGGTTCCAGAGCGGTGTCCGGCCTAGAGCCGGACTTGGAGCCCTGGGGTGTTCTATCCTCTTTACCCCTGGAGTCCGGGAGGTCGCCTTGCGGCGCCTCCAGGACCACCTCCTGGCTTGGAACCTGTTGGGACAACACTTCGGCGTCGTCCGTAGGGTGGGGGGAGGAAGCCGTCGGAAGCGAATTCACATCCGACGAGTCCACTGAACCGCTCGACGACGCGTTGAGCCGGTCTTTGGGTGGGCTGCATAATCATATTCGACATAAGGGAAAGCTGTGTAATAAAGGAATACTATGAATTACTCTGGTATCCGGATACTTACGATTTCGCCAGGGGCTTGGCCCTGTGTGGCCACTCCTCTTCGCCGTCGTCGGCGTTGGTGGAGTAGTCCGGAGGAAGGATTTTCCCCTTCTTGGACCCTTCGGCCTCCCTAGTTGGGGCGGCCTTCCTTTTCTTCCCTTCCCGCGCTGAAGGGGGAGAGGTCTCTTCTTCCTCCTGCTCGTCTTCGTGGGAGGAGTGCGTCTTCGAGTCGTCGGATGATGGATCCGACACCTCCTGGCACCGGGCACTCTTTCGAGTCCCCATGGCCTTCTTCTTAGCCTTCTTCTCCGGCACCACATAGGGTGCCGGAACCAGCAGCTTCGCCAAACGAGCGTCCGCTGGGCCTTCGGGAAAAGGAACCGGACAGTTGATATGTCCGGACGTCTCCTGCCAATCCTGTCAAAGGTAAGGGAGCTTAGATCCCACGTGGAGTCAAACTATGAAAAGCTGATACCCTATAGAAGGTAAAAATAGCTTACCGCACGAGCATGACGCTGCGTGCTGAATCCGTGATCCTCGGTAGCGGATGCGGGGGCCTCGGCGCCTTTGAAAAGCACCTTCCAGGCATCTTCGTACATCGTGTCGAAGATCCTGCTCAGAGTTCGGTGTCGCGCCAGGTCGAATTCCCACAGGTTGAAAGCCCGTTGTTGACACGGGAGGATCCGGCGGATGAGCATAACCTGGACTACGTTGAAAAGCTTGAGCTGCTTGTCCACCAGGGTTTGGACACATGTTTGGAGTCTGGCCAGCTCTCCTTTTTTAGCCCACGACAGGCCCGTCTCTTTCCAGAAGGTGAGCCGCGTAGGGGGTCCTGATCGGAACTCGGGGGCTGCGACCCACTTAGGGTCGCGCGGCTCGGTGATGTAAAACCACCCTGATTGCCACCCCTTTAGGGTCTCCACAAAGGAGCCCTCGAGCCATAAGACGTTGGGCATGTTGCCCACCATGGCGCCTCCGCACTCCGCCTGGTTGCCGCGCACCACCTTCGGCTTGACATTGAAAGTCTTGAGCCATAGGCTGAAACGGGGGCGGATGCGGAGGAAAGCCTCGCACACGACGATAAATGCCGAGATGTTGAGGACGAAGTTCGGGGCCATATCGTGGAAATCCAGGCCATAGTAGAACATGAGCCCCCGCACAAATGGGTGGAGAGGGAAGCCCAGTCCGCGGAGGAAATGGGGGAGGAACACCACCCTCTCATGGGGCCTAGGGGTGGGGATGAGCTGCCCCTCTTCGGGAAGCCGGTGCGCAATGTCCCTCTCTAACGGAGGAGACCATCCACTTGCCTCCCGCTCCGGACATGACTGGAGAAGGTTGAGGTGGGGAGTGCGGACTTGGGCGTTGGAGCTTGAGTGCGCGAAAATGGATAGGCAAAGGAGGAAGAAGGCATAGGTGAAAAGTTGGATCCTTATCCCCTTATAAGGGTGGACGCGACTATGCGTCCCCACCAGCCTGGTAAAACTCGCTTATCTCCCAAGCGCCGTAATCGATGGCGCGGTTGGATTACCCACGCCCGTATTGATGAGAATCCCGGAATAAGGGGACACGATCTCTGCTTTAACAAGACGTGCCAAGGAAACCGCCTCGCATAACATGCTGAGGCGGGATAATAAAACGATTCGAATAAAGGCTTGGCCATGGTGTGATGTCACACTACGGAATACGTCAGCAGATTAGATTTGTGTAAATATTATTCTCTCTATGGCAATATGTGGAAATTTATTTTGCAGAGCCGGACACTATCTTTGTGTTCAAAATCTTCTATGAAGTACTTGGAGGAGGAACCCGCCTTGCAATGCCGAAGACAATCTGCGCGCCGGACTCGTCGTCATTGAAGCCTGGTTCAGGGGCTACTGAGGGAGTCCTGGATTAGGGGGTGTCCGGGTGGCCGGACTATACCTTCAGCCGGACTCCTGGACTATGAAGATACAAGATTGAAGACTCCGTCCCGTGTCCGGAAGGGACTTTCCTTGGCGTGGAAGGCAAGCTTGGCGATACGGATATGTAGATCTCCTACCATTGTAACCGACTTTGTGTAACCCTAACCCTATCCGGTGTCTATATAAACCGGAGGGTTTTAGTCCGTAGGACAACATACAAAACAACAATCATACCATAGGCTAGCTTCTAGGGTTTAGCCTCTCTGATCTTGTGGTAGATCTACTCTTGTACTACCCATATCATCAATATTAATCAAGCAGGACGTGGGGTTTTACCTCCACCAAGAGGGCCCGAACCTGGGTAAAACTTCATGTCCCTTGCCTCCTATTACCATCCGGCCTAGACGCACAGTTCGGGACCCCCTACCCAAGATCCGCCGGTTTTGACACCGACACCTCACATGATAATTATTTTGTTGAGTTTCCTCCCACTATTATTCATGAGAAGAATTTTGCTTGTGTGGAGAGTAGTAAAATTTCTATGCTTGTAGATCATGAAAATAATGCTTTATGTGATGGTTATATTGTTGAATTCATTCATGATGCTACTGAAAATTATTATGAGGGAGGAACATATGCTTGTAGGAATTGCAATAATATTAAGTTTCCCCTCTATGTGCTTAAAATCTTGAAGTTATGCTTGTTTTGCTTTCCTATGGAAGTTGATTCTTGTTCCCACAAGTTGTTTGCTCACAAAATCCCTATGCATAGGAAGTGGGTTAGACTTAAATGTTCTAGTCATATTCTTCATGATGCTCTCTTTATGTTTCAATTCTTATCCTTTATGTGAGCATCGTTGAAATCATCATGCCTAGCTAGGGGCGTTAAACGATAGCGCTTGTTGGGAGGAAAGCCAATTTTATTTTTGTTCCTGTTTAGTAATAAATAATTCATCTATCCTCTGTTTAGATGTGGTTTTATGTGTTTATTTAGTGTTTGTGCCAAGTAGAACCTTTGGGAAGACTTGGGGAAAGTCTTCGCGATCAGGCTGTAAAAAAAACAGAAACTTTAGCGCTCGCGAGAATTGCTGCCATTTTTATTTGGAGAGTTCTATTTAGTTAATTATTTTTGCAGATGATTAATAGATATTCCTCACTTCCAGCAATTTATTTTAGAATTTTTGGGGTTCCAGAAGTTTGCATTAGTTACAGATTACTACAGACTGTTCTGTTTTTGACAGATTTTGTTTTTCGTCTGTTGTTTGCTTATTTTGATGAATCTATGGCTAGTAAAAGAGTTTATAGACCATAGAGAAGTTGGAATAAAGTAGGTTTAACACAAATATAAATAAGTAATGAGTTCATTACAGTACCTTGAAGTGGTGTTTTGTTTTCTTTCGCTAACGGAGCTCACGAGTTTTCTGTTAAGTTTTGTGTTCTGAAGTTTTCAAGTTTTGGGTAAAGATTCGATGGACTATGGAATAAGGAGTGGCAAGAGCCTAAGCTTGGGGATGCCCAAGGAACCCCAAGGTAATATTCAAGGACAACCAAGAGCCTAATCTTGGGGATTCCCCAGAAGGCATCCCCTCTTTCATCTTCGTTCATCGGTAACTTTACTAGGAGCTATATTTTTATTCACGACATGATATGTGTTTTTCTTGGAGCATCATTTTATTTTATTTTGTTTTGCTTGCTGTTTGAATAAAATACCAAGATCTTCAATTCTTAAATGTTAGAGAGTCTTCACATAGTTGCATAATTATACGACTACTCATTGAGCTTCACTTATATCTTTCGGAGTAGTTTGTCATTTGCTGTAGTGCTTCACTTATATCTTTTAGAGCATGGTGGTAGTTTTATTTTATAGAAATAATTTATCTCTCATGCTTCACTTATATTATTTTGAGATTCTTTAGAACAGCATGGTAGTTTGCTTTGGTTATGAAACTGGTCCTAATATGATGGGCATCCAAGAGGGATATAATAAAAACTTCCATATAGAGTGCATTGAATACTCTGAGAAGTTTGATACTTGATGATTGTTTTGAGATATGGAGGTAATAATATCAAAGTCGTCATTTTAGAAATACTTGTGTTGAAGTTTGCAAGTCCCGTAGCATGCACGTATGGTAAACGTTGTGTAATAAATTTGAAACATGAGGTGTTATTTGATTGTCTTCCTTATGAGTGGCGGTCGGGGACAAGCGATGGTCTTTTCCTACCAATATATCCCCCTAGGAGCATGCGTGTAGTGCTTGGTTTTTGATGGCTTGTATATTTTTGCAATAAGTATGTGAGTTCTTTATGACTAATGTTGAGTCCATGGATTATACGCACTCTTACCCTTCCATCATTGCTAGCCTCTTCGGTACCGTGCATTGCCCTTTCTCACATTGAGAGTTTGTGAAAACTTCGCCGGTGCATCCAAACCCCGTGATATGATACGCTCTTTCACACATAAACCTCCTTATATCTTCCTCAAAACAACCCTACCTATTATGGCATTTCCATAGCCATTCCGAGATATATTGCCATGCAACTTTCCACCGTTTCGTTTATTATGACACGCATCATCATTGTCATATTGCTTAGCATGATCATGTAGTTGACATAGTATTTGTGGCAAATCCACCATTCATAATTCATTCATACATGTCACTCTTAGTTCATTTCATATCCCGGTACACCGCCGGAGGCATTCATATAGAGTCATCTTTTGTTCTAGCATCGAGTTGTAATCATTGAGTTGTAAATAAATAGAAGTGTGATGATCATCATTTTCTAGAGCATTGTCCCAAGTGAGGAAATAAATAAATAAATAAATAAATAAATAAATAAAAAGGGAGAAGGCCCCAAAAAAGAGAAAAAGAGAGAAGGGACAATGCTACTATCCTTTGCCACACTTGTGCTTCAAAATAGCACCATAATCCTCATGATAGAGAGTCTCTTGTTTTGTAAATTTCATATACTAGTGGGAATTTTTCATTATAGAACTTGGCTTGTATATTCCAACAATGGGCCTCCTCAAGTGCCCTAGGTCTTCGTGAGCAAGCAAGTTGGATGCACACCCACTTAGTTTCTTTTGTTGAGCTTTCATACATTTATAGCTCTATTGCATCCATTGCATGGCAATCCCTACTCCTTGCATTGACATCAATTGATGGGCATCTCCCAAGCCCATTGATTAGACGCGTCGATGTGAGAGTTTCTCCTTTTTGTCTTCTCCACATAACCCCCATCATCATATTCTATTCCACCCATCGTGTTATATCCATGGCTCGCGCTCATGTATTGCGTGAAGATTTATAAAGTTTGAGATTACTAAAGTATGAAACAATTGCTTCGCTTGTCAACGGGGTTGTACATGATGAGATCATTCTTGTGTGACAAAAATGGAGCATGACTAAACTATATGATTTTGTAGGGATGAATTTTCTTTGGCCATGTTATTTTGAGAAGACATGATTGCTTAGTTAGTATGCTTGAAGTATTATTGTTTCTACGTCAATATTAAACTTTTGTCTTGAATCTTATGGATCTGAATATTCTTGCCACAATAAAGAAGAATTACTTAGAGAAATATGATAGGTAGCATTCCACATCAAAAATTCTGTTTTATCATTTACCTACTCGAGGACGAGCAGGAATTAAGCTTGGGGATGCTGATACGTCTCCAACGTATCTATAATTTTTGATTGTTCCATGCTATTATATTATCAACCTTGGATGTTTTATATGCATTTATATGCTATTTTAGATGATTTTTGGGACTAACCTATTAACCTAGAGCCCAGTGCTAGTTTCTGTTTTTTCCTTGTTTTAGAGTATCGCAGAAAAGGAAAATCAAACGGGGTCCAATTGACCTGAAACTTCACGGAACTTATTTTTGGAAGGAAAGCAACCCGGGAGACTTGGAGTCCATGTAAGGGAAGCAACGAGGAAACCACGAGGCAGGGGGCGCGCCCTCCACCCTCATGGCTCCCCTGACGTACTTCTTCCGCCTATATATCTCCATATACCCTAAAACGATCAGGGAGCACAATAGATCGGGAGTTCCGCCGCCAGAAGCCTCCGTAGCCACCGAAAACCAATCTAGACCCGTTCCGGCACCCTGCCGGAGGGGGAAATCCCTCTCCGGTGGCCATCTTCATCATCCCGGTGCTCTCCATGACGAGGAGGGATTAGTTCTCCCTCGGGGCTGAGGGTATGTACCAGTAGCTATGTGTTTGATCTCTCTCTCTCTCTCTTGTTCTTGAGGTGTTACGATCTTGATTTATCGCGAGCTTTGCTATTATATTTGGATCCTATGATGTTTTCTCCCCCCTCTACTCTCTTGTAATGGATTGAGTTTCCCCTTTGAAGTTATCTTATCCGATTAAGTCTTTAAAGATTTGAGAACACTTGATGTATGTCTTGCCGTGCGTATCTGTGGTGACAATGGGATACCACGTGATTCACTTGATGTATGTTTTGGTGATCAACTTGCGGGTTCCGCCCATGAACCTATGCATAGGGGTTGGCACACGTTTCCGTCGTGATTCTCCGGTAGAAACTTTGGGGCACTCTTTGAGGTTCTATGTGTTGGTTGAATAGATGAATCTGAGATTGTGTGATGCATATCGTATAATCATACCCACGGATACTTGAGGTGACATTGGAATATCTAGGTGACATTAGGGTTTTGGTTGATTTGTGTCTTAAGGTGTTATTCTAGTACAAACTCTAGGGTTGTTTGTGACAGTTATAGGAATAACCCAACGGATTGATTGGAAAGAATAACTTTGAGGTGGTTTCGTACCCTACCATAATCTTTTCGTTTGTTCTCCGCTATTAGTGACTTTGGAGTGACTCTTTGTTGCACGTTGAGGGATAGTTATGTGATCCAAATATGTTATTATTGTTGAGAGAACTTGCACTAGTGAAAGTATGAACCCTAGGCCTTGTTTCAACGCATTGCAATACCGTTTATGCTCACTTTTATCATTAGTTACCTTGCTGTTTTTATATTTTCATATTACAATAACCTTTATCTACCATCCATATTGCACTTGTATCACCATCTCTTCGCCGAACTAGTGCACCTATACAATTTACCGTTGTATTGGGTGTGTTGGGGACACAAGAGACTCTTTGTTATTTGGTTGCAGGGTTGCTTGAGAGAGACCATCTTCATCCTACGCCTCCTACGGATTGATAAACCTAAGGTCATTCACTTGAGGGAAGTTTGCTACTGTCCTACAAACCTCTGCACTTGGAGGCCCAACAACGTCTACAAGAAGAAGGTTGTGTAGTAGACAGCAGTCTCGTGGGGCCCCGTGAGAACCCTGATACATCTCCATCGTATCTACTTTTCCAAACACTTTTGCCCTTGTTTTGGACTCTAACTTGCATGATTTGAATGGAACTAACCCGGACTGACACTGTTTTCAGCAGAATTACCATGGCGTTACTTATGTGCAGAAACAAACGTTCTCGGAATGACCTGAAACTTAACGGAGCAACTTTTTGGAAAATATAAAAAATTCCTGCAAAAGATGAAGGCCAGGGGGGCCACCACCTATCCACAAGGGTGGGGGCGCGCCTGCCCCCCTACCTTGTGGGCCCCCTGGTGCCTCTTCGACTCCAACTCTATATATTGTGTTTCAGGGAGAAAAAAATCAAAGAGAAGGAGTCATCGCATTTTACGATACGGAGCCGCCGCCAAGCCCTAAAACCTCTCGGGAGGGCTGATCTGGAGTCCGTTCGGGGCTCCGGAGAGGGGAATCCGTCGCCATCGTCATCACCAATTTCATGATGCTCACCGCCGTGCGTGAGTACTTCCATCGTAGGCTTGCTGGACGGTGATGGGTTGGATGGGATCTATCATGTAATCGAGTTAGTTTTGTTAGGGTTTGATCCCTAGTATCCACTATGTTCTGAGATTGATGTTGCTATGACTTTGCTATGCTTAATGCTTGTCACTAAGGCCCGAGTGCCATGATTTCAGATCTGAACCTATTATGTTTTCATCAATATATGAGTGTTCTTGATCCTATCTTGCAAGTCTATAGTCACCTATTATGTGTTATGATCCGTTAACCCCGAAGTGACAATAATCGGGATACTTACTGGTGATGACCGTAGTTTGAGGAGTTCATGTATTCACTATGTGTTAATGATTTGTTCTGGTACTCTATTAAAAGGAGGCCTTAATATCCCTTAGTTTCCGTAAGGACCCCACTGCCACGGGAGGGTAGGACAAAAGATGTCATGCAAGTTCTTTTCCATAAGCACGTATGGCTATGTTCGGAATACATGCCTACATTATATCAATGAATTGGAGCTAGTTCTGCGTCACCCTAGGTTATGACTGTTACATGATGAACCGCATCCGGCATAATTCTCCATCACTGATCCATTGCCTACGAGCTTTCCATACATTGTCTTCGCTTATTTACTTTCCCGTTGCTATTGCTATCATCACTACAAAATACCAAAAACATCACTTTTACTACTGTTACCTTTTGTTACCGTTACCACTACTATCATATTACTTTGCTACTAAATACTTTGCTGCAGATACTAAGTTTCCAGGTGTGGTTGAATTGACAACTCAGCTGCTAATACTTGGGAGTATTCTTTGGCTCCCCTTGTGCCGAATCAATAAATTTGGGTTGAATACTTTACCCTCGAAAACTGTTGCGATGCCCTATACTTGTGGGTTATCAAGACTATTTTCTGGCGCCGTTGCCGGGGAGCATAGCTCTATTCTTTGAGTCACTTGGGATTTACATCTGCTTATCATTATGAAGAACTTGAAAGATCCAAGAACCAAGATTTATCCCTCAACTATGAGGGGAGGTAAGGAACTGCCATCTAGCTCTGCACTTGATTTACCTTCTGTTTTAAGTAAGCTTGCGACACCTAAGACTGCTTCTGCTATTTGTTCTGATATGTCGCATGTTATTGATGATGCTACTTCTGCTATACATGATACTTATGATGAAACTACTTCTATGCTTGATACTACCGTGCCACTTGGTGAATTTCTTGATGAACAACTTGCTAGGGCTAGATAGATTGAAAATATTGAATCTGATAATACTGATGAAAGTGATGATGAAGAATCACTTGTTATTCCTGAGGGTTATGTTTTTGATCAAGACGCCTCTTTAGCTATTTTAGCTTACAAAGATAGATACGAACTTAAGAGGTTATTAGCTAAATGGAATAAGCAATCTCTAAATGCTAGGATGAAACCTGACCCTGCTTTAGCTACTTCACCTATCTGTGTTACTGATAAGGATTATGAATTCTCTGTTGATCCTGATATAATTACTTTGGTTGAATCTGATCCTTTTCATGGCTATGAATCTGAAACTGTTGTGGCACATCTTACTAAATTAAATGATGTAGCTACACTGTTCACTAATGATGAGAGAACTCGTTACTTTTATATCCTTAAAATATTTCCGTTCTCATTAAATGGTGATGCTAAGATATGGTTTAATTCTCTTGATCCTGGTTGTGCGCGTAGTCCCCAGGATATGATTTATTACTTCTCTGCTAAATATTTCCCTGCTCATAAGAAACAAGCTGCTTTAAGGGATATATATAATTTTGTGCAAATTAAAGAATAGAGTCTCCCACAAGCTTGGGGGAGGCTTCTCCAATTACTTAATGCTTTGCCTGATCATCCTCTTAAGAAAAATGAAATACTTGATATCTTTTATAATGGACTAACCGATGCCTCCAGAGATTACCTGGACAGTTGTGTTGGTTTTGGTTTCAGGGAAAGAACACCGGATGAAGCTGAAATTCTATTGAATAATATGTTGACAAATGAAAATAATTGGACACCTCTCGAGCCAATTTATGAGCCTATTCCTAAACCAACTCTGAAGAAGAGGGGTATTCTATTTCTCAGTCCTGAAGATATGCAAGAGGCAAAGAAATCTATGAAAGAAAAATGTATTAAAGCTGAAGATGTTAAGAATTTACCTCCTATTGAAGAAATACACGGTCTTAATTTACCGCCTGTTGAAGAAACATATGATCTTAATCCTTTACCTATTGAAGAAACTCATGGTCTTGATAACCCGACACGGGTAGTAAAGGTAAATTCTCTCTATAGATATGATAAAGCTGAAATCCCATTTACTAAGATTGCTAGCCCATGCTTAGATGAGTTTGATAAATTTATGGCTAAGCAAGAAGATTTTAATGCTTATTTTGGTAGACAATTGAAATACAATTCAAATATGCTTGAACACTTGGGTGATTATATGGCTAATGTCAAAGGTGAACTTAAACTTATTAGTAAACATGCTTCTATGGTTACCACTCAAGTAGAACAACTACTTAAAGCTCAAAATGATTTGCTCAATGAATTGAATAGTAAGGATAATGATAATGCTGTTAGAGTTATGACTAGAGGTGGTAAAATGACTTAGGAACCTTTGTATCCTGAAGGCCACCCTAAGAGAATTGAGCAAGATTCTCAGAGAAATAATGTAGATGCACCTAGTCCTTCTAAAAGGAAGAAAAAGAAAAATGATAGGACTTGGCATGCTTCTAGTGAACCTATTACTGAAACACCTGAGAATCCAAATGATATTTCTATTTCTAATGTTGAAACACAATCTGGTAATGAACCTGAAACTAGTGATAATGTTAATAATAATATTCATGATGATGCTAAACCTAGTAATGATAATGATATAGAAATTGAACCTGCTATTGATCTTGATAATCCACAATCAAAGAATCAACGTTATGGTAAGAAAGACTTTGTTGCTAGGAAACACGGTAAGGAAAGAGAGCCTTGGGTTCACAAACCCATGCCTTTTCCTCCCAAACCATCCAAGAAAAAGGATGATGAGGATTTTGAGCGCTTTGCTGAAATGATTAGACCTATCTTTTTGCGTATGCGATTAACTGATATGCTCAAAAAGAATCCTTATGCTAAGTATATGAAAGAAATTGTTACAAATAAAATAAAGATACCGGAAGCTAAAATTTCCACCATGCTTGCTAATTATACTTTTAAGGGTGGAATACCAAAGAAACTAGGAGATCCCAGTGTACCCACTATACCATTCTCCATTAAAAGAAACTATGTTAAAATCGCTTTATGAGATCTTGGAGCCGGTTTTAGTGTTATGTCTCTCTCTTTATATCGTAGACTAGATTTGAATAAGTTGACACCTACTGAAATATCTTTGCAAATGGCTGATAAATCAACTGCTATACCTGTAGGTATTTGTGAGGATGTGCCTGTTGTAGTTGCAAACGTTGATATTTTAACGGACTTTGTTATTCTTGATATTCCTGAGGAAGATAGTATGTCTATTATTCTTGGAAGACCCTTTTTGAATACTGCAGGGGCTGTCATTGATTGCACTAAAGGCAATGTCACTTTTCATGTTAATGGTAATGAGCATACGGTACACTTTCCGAGGAAACAACCTCAAGTCCACAGTATCAACTCTATTGGAAAGATTCCATCGATTATATTTGGAGGTTTTGAATTTCCTCTTCCTACTGTCAAGAAGAAATATGATATTCTTATTATTGGGGATGTGCATATCCCCGTTGAGGTACCATTGTGTTATTCAAAATTTCTCCGGTTCCATGTTATTCGGAATCAGTTCTTTAACAAGACTTGATCAACCTTGTTAGTGGATTCCTTTTGATGAGAATGAGATGGATGAAACTAGAAAGCACAACCTTCTGTACCCCACTTTTACTTTCTATTATTTATATTAAATAAAATAAAAATAAATATTTTTTCTGTCTGTTATCTGATTAGCCGTGCAATATAAAAATACCCCGAAAATAAAAGTTCTCCAAATGCCCTGAAATTTAAATATGATTTTTTTAGAATATTTGAGAATATTTGGCACTGAGAACACAGCAGGGGGGTCAACCACCTGCCCACGAGGGTGGAGGGTGCGCCCTACCCCCTGGGCGCGCCCCCCTGCCTCGTGGGCCCACGGTGGCCCTCCTCCACTTATCCTTTCACCCACACACTCCTTCTTCCACCCCCAAACACGAATATCCAGCTCAAACCCGAGTCCAAGCTCATTTTGCTGCCATTTTCAATCTCCTTGCTCAAAGCACCTCTCACAAAACTGCTTGGGGAGATTGTTCCTTGGTATGTGACTCCTCCATAGGTCCAATTAGTTTTTGTTCTGGTGCTTTATTCATTGCAAATTTGTGCTGCTTAGGTGACCCTGTTCTTGAGCTAGCATGTCAAATTTATATGGTCAAAAGTAGTTTTGATGCATGATATAGGCCCTAGGCACTTGTAGTAGTTGTTATCAATATTTTTGAGTTTGCTTTACTTTTATTTTGAAGTTACTAAAAATTTCATAATTTTTCAGAAAATGGTGAGGAGACTTTTGAGGGGCCCATCGAGCCGAAGCTCGAAGGAAAAGGCACCGAAGCCTAAGTATAATCTGCCTCGCACCGCGGAGGTTCGGGCATGTGAATGGCCTTCCGATGATTTCTTTGAGAGCAGCCGAGATTTATGAAGATTTTCATGAATTGGCTAGGAATGCAGGCCTCACCGCTTTCCTCCACGACCAATGCGATCATTATCTCTTACTCACAAATATCTTTCTGCAAAACTTTCATTTCCATTCTAGAAGCTCAACACCTACGGTGGAGTTTCATTTATATGATGAGCATAAGGAGATGTCACTTTATGATTTTTGTCGGGTTTGTTTAGTCCCTTTCGAGGGCAAGACAGAGGAACCACATCGCGAGGATGTGGATGGGTTTATTAATACTATCACTGTAGGGGAAACAAGGAAGGTTTCCGATGCATGAATCACTAGCATACATTTTCCTGTTTTACGCTATTTTGCATTATTTGCTAGTCGTTATTTAATAGGTCACGGAAACTGTGGAAACCTTAGTATCCCTGATATTATTATTTTGCTCCATGGTTTATACGGTGATAACTCTGTTAGTTTGGGCGCCATTATTGCTAAATGGTTAAGTCTGAACCGTACTAAGGGCCCCATCTTTGGAGGCATCTATGCTTAACGCCTAGCTGCACATTTTAACATACCTATTAGGCATTATGAAAAGGAAGAAAAGGTGATGCCTCGTGTTTATCTAGATTATAAAAGTATGGTGGCACATGATTTTATTGTTAAGAATAGGGAAGGAGAGCTTAAATACAAATTGTTCTTTGATAAACATCATCCTGAGACTATTACCCTGCCTGCTCCTTCTTTGTTTGATTTATCTGCAGGCCAGTACCTTGTTCCGTTGAAGGCTATTCACTCCTACCGGAACCCTGCACTAGCCATGGAGCCAGAGCCGGAACCACAATTTGATCCTTCATGATAGTCTAATTACCAGTAGGATCCGGAGATGATCGCCAGCCAGTGGCAATCGGAGTCCTCTTCTTCATCTCAGTATGACCCCAACTATTATTATGGATACCCACCAGGCCAGCCGTGGCCATAGACCAACTTAGGCCAAAAGCCTAAGCTTGGGGGACTACGTATTTCTCACCAACATTACATTTATGTTCACACACTCATTGCTAGATGTCGGTGCTCATACTTTTTCATTGTGTCATCCATGCTAGTTTATTTTCCTTTTTATGCTTTCTTCTTGTGTGTTTAATAAACCTTAAGAAAAACAAAAAAAATTAGTTGTAGCTTTTAGCTAGTTTTAATTTCCATTCTTTTAGTAGTAATTAAAAAGAAAACCCAAAAATATTTCTTGTTCTTCTTTACTTGTTCGGAGCTCTCCCATGTAAATAGTTTTATTTCTTTTCTTTTCTTTGGGGGTCGATAGGAGAAGACCATGATTAATTTGTTGAAGTGGCTCTTATATACATTATTGTTGATCTGACAAAAGAGCCCATATTGCCTTGTCTTCTCCTGTTTATTGAATGCTTGCAGATTCCAGCTTAGTCCAATGCAGGCGCACTATTATTATTATTCACATCGTTTGGTCGTGCAAGTGAAAGGCAATTATGATGATATATGATGGACTGACTGAGATGAGAAAGGCTGGTATGAACTCGACCTCTTTTGTTTTTGTAAATATGATTAGTTCATCATTCCTGATTCGGCCTATTATGAATAAACATGTTTGCAATGACAACTAGAGATCATAGTTCTTGCGCCATGCTTGATTAGCAATGAGTTATAATGGTTTACCTTGCGTGCCAACATGCTACTAAAATGGTTATGATGTGGTATGATAGGGTGGTATCCTCCTCTGAATGATTTAAGCGACTTGACTTGGCGCATGTTCACGCATGTAGTTGAAACAAAATCAACATAGCCTTCACGATATTTATGTTCATGGTGGATTATATCCTACTCATGCTTGCATTCGGTGTTGTTTAATTTTAATGCATGTTCATGACTGTTGTCGCTCTCTAGCTGGTCGCTTCCCAATCTTTTGCTAGCCTTCACCTATACTAAGCGGGAATACTGCTTGTGCATCCAATCCCTTAAACCCCAAAGTTATTCCACATGAGTCCACTATACCTACCTATATACGGTATCTACCTGTCGTTCCAAGTAAATTTGTATGTGCCAAACTCTAAACCTTCAAATAATTATCATGTTTTGTATGCACGAATAGCTCATGTATCAACTAGGGTTGTCTGTATCTTCCATGTTAGGCGGGTTATTCTCAAGAGGAGTGGACTCCGTTCCTCACTCACGAGATAAATGGATGGTCACTGGGATGCCCAGTCCCATGCTTTATGCAACCTAAATCAAAATAATTGCAAACAAAACTCCCCCTGGGACTCTTGTTAGTTGGAGGCACTCATTGTTTCGAGCAAGCCATGGATTGATGCTTGCTGGTGGAAGGGGGAGTATAAACTTTACCATTTTGTTTGGGAACCGCCTATAATGTGTGTAGCATGGAAGATATTGCCATCTCTTGGTTGTTATGTTGACAATGAAAGTATACCGCTCAAAATATTATTCATATTTGTTTCAAAACCGAGCTCTGGCACCTCTACAAATCCCTGCTTCCCTCTGTAAAGGGCCTATCTATTTACTTTTATGCTGAGTCATCATCCTCTTATTAAAAAGCACCAGTTGGAGAGCACCACTATCATTTGCATTCATTACTGTTAGTTTACCTTGAGTATGACTTGACTGGATCTCTTTTACCATGAATTACAATGTCTAGTCAATCCTTGGTCTTTAAAGATGCTCTGCATTTATGTTTTGTGGTCTCAGAAAGGGCTAGCGAGATACCATCTTGTTATATCATATTATGATTGTTTTGAGAAAGTGTTGTCATCCGAGATTTATTATTATTGCTCGCTAGTTGATTATGCCATTGATATGAGTAAACTTGAGACCTAAGCGTTATTGTGAATGTGGTTAGTTATAATCTTTGCTGAAAACTTGAATGCTGGCTTTACATATTGACAACAACAAGATCAAACAGAGTTTGTAAAAGTTTTTCTTTATCACTTTCAGTTTGTCAACTGAATTGCTTGAGGACAAGCAAAGGTTTAAGCTTGGGGGAGTTGATACGTCTCCGTCGTATCTACTTTTCCAAACACTTTTGCCATTGTTTTGGACTCTACCTTGCATGATTTGAATGGAACTAACCTGGACTGACGCTGTTTTCAGCAGAACTACCATGGTGTTATTTATGTGCAAAAACAAACGTTCTCGGAATGACCTGAAACTTCACGGAGCAACTTTTTGGAAAATATAAAAAATACCTGCAAAAGATGAAGGCCAGGGGGCCCACCACCTGTCCACGAGGGTGGGGGCGTGCCCGCCCCCCTAGGGCGCGCCCCCCTACCTCGTGGGCCCCCTGGTGCCTCTCCAACTCCAACTCCAACTCCATATATTGTGTTTCGGGGAGAAAAAAATCAGAGAGAAGGATTCATCGCGTTTTACGATACAGAGCCGCCGCCAAGCCCTAAAACCTCACGAGAGGGCTGATCTGGAGTCCGTTCGGGGCTCCGGAGAGGGGAATCCATCGCCATCATCATCATCAACCATCCTCCATCACCAATTTCATGATGCTCACCGCCGTGCGTGAGTAATTCCATCGTAGGCTTGCTGGACGGTGATGGGTTGGATGGGATCTATCATGTAATCGAGTTAGTTTTGTTAGGGTTTCATCCCTAGTATCCACCATGTTCTGAGATTGATGTTGCTATGACTTTGCTATGCTTAATGCTTGTCACTAGGGCCCAAGTGACATGATTTCAGATCTGAACCTATTATGTTTTCATCAATACATGAGTGTTCTTGATCCTATCTTGCAAGTCTATAGTCACCTATTATGTGTTATGATCCGTTAACCCCAAAGTGACAATAATCGGGATACTTACCGGTGATGACCGTAGTTTGAGGAGTTCATGTATTCACTATGTGTTAATCCTTTGTTCCGGTACTCTATTAAGAGGAGGCCTTAATATCCCTTAGTTTCCGTAAGGACCCCGCTGCCACGGGAGGGTAGGACAAAAGATGTCATGCAAGTTCTTTTCCATAAGCACGTATGACTATGTTCGGAATACATGCCTACATTATATCAATGAACTGGAGCTAGTTCTGTGTCACCCTAGGTTATGACTGTTACATGATGAACTGCATCTGTCATAATTCTCCATCACTGATCCATTGCCTACGAGCTTTCCATACATTATTCTTCGCTTATTTACTTTCCCGTTGCTATTGCTATCATCACTACAAAATACCAAAAACATCACTTTTACTATTGTTACCTTTTGTTACCGTTACCAGTACTATCATATTACTTTGCTACTAAATACTTTGTTGCAGACACTAAGTTTCCAGGTGTGGTTGAATTGACAACTCAGCTGCTAATACTTGAGAGTATTCTTTGGTTCCCCTTGTGTCGAATCAATAAATTTGGGTTGAATACTTTACCCTCGAAAACTGTTGCGATCCCCTATAATTGTGGGTTATCAAACCCCATCGTCGTGGTTCCTCTCCTTGCCGCTGGCACCGAGCTCGCCCCAAGTGTGGATGCAGGGGCGAGCACCGCTGGGGGTTGATGGTGAAGGTGTCGAGATGCTGATGCCGCACATGGCTCCCGAGGCGTCGTCCTCGGGGACTCGCGACTAATGCCCTGGGGCAGCGGTTGAGGGGGCAATGCAGCCCGCGTCTCCCGGGGCCGGGGCTCCTAAGGCCTCGGCTGGTCGCTGCGAGGCAGAGCCTGATAGCTCCCCTCAGCTTGGCGCTGCTGAGGCTGCCCCTTCAAGCGCTTCTCCAGCTACGCCTCGTGTCGGCCGCCATGTCCAGCGCTTCGGCCGGCTTTGCGTGGACTTCAAAGAGCTCTGCAAGAGGAGGGGGTCCCCAAGCAGCAGCACCTTCGGGCCATTAAAACGGAGAAAGTATATCGCTGTTGACGAATAAGTACCTTATCTTGGTGATTCTCCGTGTGCTGCTTCCCTTCCTGATGATGTCTTTTCAGTATCCCTTCAGTCAAGGCCGCGGAATCTCCTGAGAAGCGACCTCCTCTCGCCTCGTTTCTCCCGCTGGACTCGAGCGCTGCAAGCCCGCGCGCTGCTCACGGCGTGGAGTCGACTGGGGAAGCCAGCCCGTCGACAAGGCGTCTTGAGCTCACGCCTTCGCCGTCTCTCCTTCGCGGCCTTGCTTGGAGTACAGCAAGCGTGCTAAGGGTTCCTCCCCTGGTCGTGGACGGCAGTTGGATGGCTTCGGTCTTGGGTTCCTCTTCAAGCAGCGGGCCTCCACTCGTTCGGGCTCCTCACGAGGCCTGGCTCGCAACTAGACGGGCGCCAACCCCCAGCCCCCGCTGAAAGGGGGCGAGCCGCTTCAGGCACCATCCACGGTCCCCACGGCGGAGGGCGGAGTCAGCAGCATGCTCGAGTCGGCGCAGGAAAGGAGTGTCGTCTACCACGAGCTCTTTCAGGGGGGCAATGGGCGCGATGAACCAGCTTGGTGAAGAGCTCGCAGATGTGGACGCGCGCCTCGTGGCCGAGGGTCTTTGGCTGGTGGAGGAGCGGCATAAGCTGAAGGTGGCTATCAACCTCGAGCGCCACCAGCGCGAGCTCGATAATGCGAAGGCCGAGGCTTCCCTCACAGCCTCCCGTGAGGCCTGCTCCTGAGCTTTGGAAGAGGCCTGGGAAGCTGACCGCCGTCGCGAGGTCGCGGAGAAGTGCGCGTGGGAGCTCCAAGCCTGGAGCGTCGTCTTGGATCAGCAAGTGGAGGCGCGCAGAGCCGCACTAGCGTCATTGAGGGGGATGCCCGCAGAAGAGGAAGAGATCCGGAAGCACGAGGAGGCGCTGGCGCTGGAAGCCGTGGAGCGTAGCCTTGAGCTCGAACGACTGGAGACGAGGGAGCGTCAAGTTGCCCAAGCGGAGGATGTCGTTGGCACGCGCGAGGCCAGGGCCCAGGAGGAGGTCGATCTCCAGGTGGCCGAGGCTCGCGTGGGTCTTGAGGGTAGGCTTGACCTGAAGTTGAAGCTCGCGGAAGCTATGGCTGCTGGTAGGACTGCTGTCCTCAAGTCCAGGTTGAACGAGGTGGAGCGACGCGAGGAGGCCACCGAAGTCGCCTTGGTCTCGGTGCAGGCTGAACTGGCCTCCGCACGCGCCGAGCTTCTCCCTCTTCAGCAACGGGTCACTGACGCCGAGTTCGTTGTGCGCCAGAACAGGGAGGAAGTGCTTCAGCAACGCACGCTGGAGTGCGTGCACGCCCCCATGCTCCAGGACCTCAGGAATAGGGCTAACATCGCCCTGGGCCACATCTGTGATGAGAATGCTCCTCATCCCCACACAAACGACTACGCCAGCCACCTCCACTTCTTCACCGATGTGGTGACGCGCCTAGGGAACCGTTCCGAGAGGGCTCACCAACTTGTTGAAGAGAGGAGCCGCGGCCTGCTCGGGCGTGCGTTCTCCCGCGTCTTCAGCCATCTCCAGAATGCCAACCCCAACTTAGATTTTGACGCTGCCATCGCTCCTGTGCCCGAGGCCATCCGGGGCGACCTATCATGATGGGTGGAAGACAATGTGGACGCGTTGGTCAGGGCCTTAACTTCCGATGACGGTGGGGTGGTGGTCGCGGCGGACGCTGGCGACGTGGTCGATGATGGTGATGGCGGCGCTTGTGAAGGTGATGGTGATGCCAGCGGTGGTGGCAGTGATGCTAGCGACGCATCTGAGGGCGATCCGGGGGACGCGGCGAGTGACATGTCTGACTGATCCCATGTTTCCCAGCTGTTTGTCCTGCACACAGAAGCTCGGGCGCAGCCCTTGAGGTTGTAAGAGCATTTTTGGAGGGGAAGCCCCTCATGTAAATATACTACTGCTTCTATCTTTTTAGGTCGAGTTGGATATGTGTCTTTGTGAACTCACGTATCCAGGGGCAAGGTTGATGTTGCGGTTCACCTTAGCCTAGACGAGCCCCAAACCGGCTCATGAGATTGTGAGTTTCTAGGAAGCTCCTGAGGAATTCGTCGACACGCCCGAGGGGGCAGCATGATAAGCAAGCGCTAGCCGTGGCGCGACATGCGTGTGGCGTGTGTGCGTCATGCCCAGCCCCGCTCGTCAGGGGCCCGCGAGGGGGAAGCAACAGGCGCAAATTCCGAAATAAGGCAAGAACCAGATAGCAAGAAATCGCTTCAAACGAGAAAAGGCACCCCCCGCGCGCATCAATGAAAATTCAATTTCAACTTAAATCCAAATCCAGAAGGCGGGGTTAAAAAAAAGTGATCCAAAGAAAATGGCCGCGTCCGGCGCCTAGTCTAGTCTTCATGTATTCTCACCAGCGCGGAGCTAAGTGATGCCACTAGGACGTGGGAGGGAGCCCCCGAGGCCCAAGGGAGGCACTCCTGAGACTCCGGGGTGTGTATAGCCCCACTCGTTATTACGTGAGAGTGTCATAGGCGGAGACCTTCACAGGCATGAGCCTTACTTCATATCGCCAGACGAGGGCCCCGCCTTTCGCCACCCCTACCACCGTTGGGACGACCGGAGACCAGGATAGCACCAACGAGGGCAGAGGGGACGCCAGCGGCGCCCTCGGCGACCACGGGTCCTCTGCCGGGGGTAGGCTCTAGAGCACCTCCCCGGCAGAGGGCCTACCTCCGGGGGACGCCTTGTTCCGCACGGTGTGGGGAGGGCTGAGGGAGTCCTAGATTAGGGGGTCTCCGGATAGCCGGACTATATTCTTTGGCCGGACTATTGGACTATGAAGATACAGTTGAAGACTTCGTCTCATGTCCGGATGGGACTCTACTTGGCGTGGAAGGCAAGCTAGGCAGTACGGATATGGATATCTCCTCCTTTGTAACCGACCTTGTGTAAACCTAACCCTCTCCGGTGTCTATATAAACCGGAGGGTTTTAGTCCATAGGACACAACAACTACAACATACAATAATAACATAGGCTAGCTTCTAGGGTTTAGCCTCTCTGATCTCGTGGTAGATCTACTCTTGTACTACCCATATCATCAATATTAATCAAGCAGGACGTAGGGTTTTACCTCCATCAAGAGGGCCCGAACCTGGGTAAAACTTCGTGTCCCCTGCCTCCTATTACCATCCGCCTTAGACGCACAGTTCGGGACCCTCTACCCGAGATCCGCCGGTTTTGACACCGACATTGGTGCTTTCATTGAGAGTTCCTCTATGTCGTCGCTGTGGGAGTCCTGGATTAGGGGGTCTCCGGAAAGCCAGACTATCTCCATTGGCCGGACTGTTAGACTATGAAGATACAGGATTGAAGACTTTGTCTCGTGTCCGGATGGGACTATACTTGGCGTGGAAGGCAAACTAGGCAATACGGATATGTGTATCTCCTCCTTTGTAACCGACCTTGTGTAACTCTAACCTCTCCGGTGTCTATATAAACCGGAGGGTTTTAGTCCGTAGGACAACATATGATCATACCATAGGCTAGCTTCTATGGTTTAGCCTCTCCGATCTCGTGGTAGATCTACTCTTGTACTACCCATATCATCAATATTAATCAAGCAGGACGTAGGGTTTTACCTCCATCAAGAGGCCCGAACCTGGGTAAAGCATTGTGTCCCCGGCCTCCTGGTACCATCCGCCTTAGACGCATAGTTCGGGACCCCCTACCCGAGATCCGCCGGTTTTGACACCGACATTGGTGCTTTCATTGAGAGTTCCTCTGTGTCGTCGCCGTTAGGCTTGATGGCTCCTACTATCATCGATAGCGATGCAGTCCAGGGTGAGACTTTTCTCCCCGGACAGATCTTCGTGTTCGGTGGCTTTGCACTGCGGGCCAATTCGCTTGGCCATCTGGAGCAGATTGAAAGTTACGCCCCTGGCCACCAGGTCAGGTTTGGAAGCTTAAACTACACGGCCGATATCCGTGGAGACTTGATCTTCGACGGATTCGAGCCTCTGCCTTGTGCGTCACGCGGTCACGATGAGTATGATTTAGCTCTACCATCGGACAGTGTTCAGGAGATCGCACAGGCAGCCGCTCCGACCCTCAATTCGGAGCCAGTTGCGCCGTCCATGGACGGGTGGATGGACCCCGCCATGGAGGCCTTACCCTCAGCGGCGATCGAGCCAAACATCGACCTTACCTTGCATGAGAGCCGTGTTGTTAAACTGCTGGATCCTTCTCCAGCCACGGACTCCGAGCCGCCTGTGCCCATTCCTATCGAATCCGATTGGGCGCCGATCATGGAGTTTACCTCCGTGGATATTTTTTAGCACTCGCCCTTTGGCGACATACTGAACTCATTAAGGTCTCTCTCCTTGTCGGGAGGATCCTGGCCGAACTATGTCCGGCAGGACTGGGATGCGGACGACGAAGAAATTCATGGCCCACCCACCACCCACTTAGTAGCCACTGTCGATGACTTAACCGACATGCTCGACTTCGACTACGAAGACATCAACGGTATGGACGATGATGCGGGAGACGAAGAGGAACCACTGCCCACAGGGCACTGGACAGCCACCTCATCATACGATATATACATGGTGGATACACCCAAAGAAGGCAATGGCAACGAGATAGCAGAGGGTGACCCCTCCAAGAAGCAACCCAAGCGCCAACGTCAACGGCGCCGCTCTAAGTCCCGCCAAAGCAAAAGTGGTGATACCGGCACAGGAGATAATAACACTCCAGATAGTGCCGAAGACAACAACAATCCCCTCCAGCAAGATTTAGAGCAGGAGGATGGAAGAGCCAGCCCTCCTAAGAGAGCGGCAGATGGAGAGGCGAAGGATGATAATTACATGCCCCCTCCGAAGACGAGGCAAGCCTCGGCGACGATGAATTCGCCGTACCAGAGGATCCCGTCGAACAAGAGCGCTTCAAACTCCGGCTTATAGCCACGGCAAATAGCCTTAAGAAAAAGCAGCAGCTTCAAGCTGATCAATATCTGCTAGCTGATAGATGGACTGAAGTCCTCGTGGCCGAGGAATATAAACTCGAGCGCCCCTCCAAGAGTTACCCAAAATGCAGGTTGCTACCGCGACTGGAGGAAGAAGCGTATCACGCGGCTGATCGGCCACCTCGTGGCCGCGATAGAGAGGCATTCTAGCCAAAAACTCAGCCTGCACCCCGCCGCCATTCAAATAAAAAGGCATGGGGAGATACGCCAGACCTGCGAGACATATTGGAGGACAAAGCAAAGCATGCAAGATCGATCTACGGATCACGAGGGCGCGCCACTATGCGAGACGATAAACGTCACGCCGGATACAGTAAAAGTAAATCCGGCCGGGCCGAACGCAGCGGGCAAGACCCATTCGAGCTGCATCGTGATATAGCCCAATACAGAGGCGCCGCACACCCCTTATGCTTCACAAACAAAGTAATGGATCATCAAATCCCAGAAGGTTTCAAACCTGTAAATATTGAATCATACGACGGCACAATAGATCCCGCAGTATGGATCGAGGATTTCCCCCTCCACATCCACATGGCCCGCGGTGATGACTTACAGGCCATCAAATACCTCCCACTAAAGCTCAAGGGACCAGCGCGGCATTGGCTTAACAGCTTGCCAGCAGAGTCCATTAGTTGTTGGGAAGATCTGGAAGCCGCATTCCTCGACAACTTTCAGGGCACTTATGTGCGGCCACCAGATGCCGATGACTTGAGCCACATAATTCAACAGCCAGAAGAATCGCCCAGGAAATTTTGGACTCGGTTCCTAATAAAGAAAAATCAAATCGTCGACTGTCCGGACGTAGAGGCCCTAGAGGCTTTCAAACACAACATCCGCGACGAATGGCTAGCCCGGCACCTTGGTCAGGAAAAGCCGAAATCTACGGCAGCCCTCACGACACTCATGACCCGCTTTTGTGCGGGAGAAGACAGCTGGCTAGCTCGCAGTAATAACATATCAAAGAACCATGGTACTTCGGATACCAAGGACGGCAATAGCAGGTCACGTCGCAACAAACATAAGCACCGCATTAACAGCGATAATACCGAGGATACGGCATTCAATGCCGGATTCAAAGGCTCTAAACCCGGTCAGCGGAAAAAGCCTTCAAACAAAGTACGCCGGGTCCGTCCAGCTTGGACCGTATACTTGATCGCTCGTGTCAAATACACGGCACCCTAGAAAAGCCAGCCAATCACACCAACAGGGATTGTTGGGTGTTCAAGCAGACCGGCAAGTTAATTGCCGAAAACAAGGACAGGGGGCCACATAGCGATGACGAGGAGGGGCATACCGTGGATCTCCGAACTCCACAGCCGATCCAGAGGGGCATACCGTGGATCTCCGAACTTCCTCCGCAGCATGAAGGGCTTCCCAGCCGCAATATCCCCGGCTTCATGCAGCTCCTCCTTCTTCGCTCTCATAGCAGAGCGGGTGTCTTTGTTCGCCATCGTGGCCTTTTCAAGGTCCGTTGCCTTCGCTCAGTTTTCTTTTTCAAGGAACCGGCAATGGTCGGCAGTGTCTTTTAACTTTACGACCATCTTGGCCATCTTCTCTTTGCTCTCGCAATGCGCGGCCTTCTCGGCATTCAACTCTTCGGCCGCCTTCAAAGCAGCCGCATTACTAATCCTTGCTTGTTCTTTGGCTCGGGCAAGTTCCGCCCGCAGGGTTTCCACGGTGGCAGCTCCATCTGCAGTCACAACATATTAAAGATACTGGCATCATGCTGCTCTTACTATGTGGCATTCACCAGAAAATAACACTTACCCTGTGCCTCGTCAAGCCTCTTGTTAACAAGCTCGATGTCGGCATCCGCCGCATCCTGTTGCCGCTTTAGTTCGGCAAACTCATGACTCCGGCTAGCCACCGGAGCTCCCACTACCTGCACATTAAAGCGGTATGGTTATTGCCTGGGACTACGATCCTATGTTTGCCGCCGTTCTCGGCGACAACCAGAGTCTCAGGGGCTACTATCTACACAGGGCACACCTAAAAATGTGCGGTACCATCACAAATGTACATCATTTTACGTACCTCAAAGCCCGTCAGTAGACTCATAAAGCCATCATGCAACCCGCTTTCGGCAGATGAGATCCTTTCCATCACCGTACCCATCAATGTACGGTGTTCTTTTGAGATGGCCGCTCGCTCCAATAGCTCTCTCAGTACGTCTGACCGCATACCAGACGGTGTCGGACTCTTCTGTTTGCTCTCTTCAAGAGCCGGATGCTGGGGACTTCGGGTGACTATAGGATTATCTTCTGGCCTCACCGGATCCGGAGAGGACCTCCGTGACGACACTTCAAGGTCGCCCGCTTCTTGAGCGGAGGAGTCCGGGGGAGGCGTTTTGCTCTCCATCATCTCCGGAAGAAGATCCCCTGAAGACGAGCTCTGCTGAGAAGGGCAAAGATCCGAACTGCAAGATAAATACTTCGGTTATTTTCCTCAAAGGTAAGGTAATATATCTTCACTATTAAAGTACTTTTTAATTACTTACAGCTCGTTAGAGGGCTGATCCCCGCGCGGACTTTGTGCGGCAAGAGCACCCTCCAAGGCAGGACCCTCTGGTGGAGATTTCTTCTCCCGCTTGGAAACCTTGGTTTCCGGATCTTCAGAGGTAGTCCTCTTCCTTCCCCGGGGTGAGAGAATGTCCGATTCCTCCCCTCGGTTATCCTCCCTCACGGAGGTGCTCATTCCCTTGGTCGAAATAGGTAGCGGTGGAGGCCCACTTTCGCGCTCATTATTCTCCCCTTTGTCTTCCTTTGAGGGCTCCGGGCAAGGTGCTAGATCGAGCATCTTTTCCAGTACAGGATTTTCCAAACCCTCAGGAAGGGGGGCCTAACACTGAATCATCTTCGCCTTTGTTATCCAGTCCTGGTCAAAGAGCGATTTCTCAGAATAACGTCATGATAAATGAAAGACGGTGTGTTCGTCTAGAGGATAACTTACTTGGTCAGCGGTGCGGTTACTGCTCAGGCCCACGTCCTCGGTAGTATCCGGACACTCTATCTGGGGTCCGAAGAATGATCTATACATCTCCTCGTGCGTTAGGCCGAGGAAATCCTGAATAGCGCGCGGTCCTTCTGGGTTGAACTCCCACATGCGAAGAGGCCGGCGTTTGCATGGCTGGATTCGTCGAACCAGCATGACTTGCATTACCATAATCAAACTGAAATCTCCTTCGAAGAGATTTTGAATGCGGCTTTGTAGTACAGGCACGTCCTAGGTGGGACCCTAGCTCGGCCCTCTGCTAATCCATGACATCAGTTGTGGTGGAGGGCCTGAGTAGAAAGTAGGGGCAGCCACCCACTTGGCACTTCTGGGAGCTGTGATGTAAAACCACTCCCGTTGCCATAATCCGGACACCTCTGGAATAGAACCCTTTGGCCATGGAGCTCCGGCAATCTTGCTTATTAATACGCCTCCGCACGCTACATGCTGCCCCTCGACCATCTTCGGCTTCACATCAAAGGTCTTGAGCCATAGGCTGAAGTGAGGGGTAATGCGGAGGAAGGCCTCACATACAACAATAAATGATGAGATGTGGAGAAAAGAGTCCGGGGCCAGATCGTGGAAATCTAGCCCGTAATAAAACATCAACCCCCTAACGAAGGGATCCAGAGTGAGGCCTAGACCTCGGAGGAAGTGGGAGATGAACACGACGTCTTCGTTGGGTTCAGGAGTAGGGACGACCTGCCCTCAGCAGGCAGCCGATGCGAAACCTCGGCGGTCAGATATCTGGCCTCCCTCAACTTCTTGATGTCTTCTTCCGTAACGGAGGAGGGAATCCACCGGCCTTGAAGGCTAGATCCGGACATGATTGAAGATCCGGAGCACCTGACCTGGGCTTTGGGTGTTAGAACTCGAGGCGGGGGAAGGATTCGATCGAGCACGGGAGGGAAAAAAGTAAAAGCCTTGTCTCTTTATAAAGAGGGTGAATATCAAGCGTCCTCTCCATAGCCGTTTGGGACTTGCATATAATCTAGGAGTCCTATATACGGTTGGGTTACCCGCGACCATATTGATGAGAATCCCGTAATTAGGGGAACACGATCTCTGCTTTGACAAGACGTGTCAAGAAACCGCCTCGCGTTATGTGTGAGGTTGGTTGAAGAAAAATGGTTCGAATAATTACCGGGCCGTGGCATAATGTCGTGTTGCCGAAACATGTCAACAGATTAGATTTGTGGAAATATTATTCTCTCTACGGTGGTATGTGGAACTTATTTTGCAGGGTCGGACACTATCCTTGTATTCAAATCCTTCCGTGATGTATTCGGAGGAGGAACCCGCCTTGCAATGTCGAAGACAATACTGCGCGCCGGACTCATCGTCATTGAAGCCTGGTTCAGGGGCTACCGAGGGAGTCCTGGATTAGGGGGTCTCCGGAGAGCCGGACTATATTCTTTGGCCGGACTGTTGGACTATGAAGATGCAATTGAGGACTTCGTCTCGTGTCCGGATGGGACTCTAATTAGCATGGAAGGCAAGCTAGGCAGTACAGATATGGATATCTCCTCCTTTGTAACCGACCTTGTGTAACCCTAACCCTCTCCGGTGTCTATATAAACCGGAGGGTTTTAGTCCGTAGGACACAACAACTACAACATACAATCATACCATAGGCTAGCTTCTAGGGTTTAGCCTCTCTGATCTCGTGGTAGATCTACTCTTGTACTACCCATATCATCAATATTAATTAAGCAGGACGTAGGGTTTTACCTCCATCAAGAGGGCCCGAACCTGGGTAAAACTTTGTGTCCCCTGCCTCCTGTTACCATCCGCCTTAGACGCACAGTTCGGGACCCCCTACCCGAGATCCGCCGGTTTGACACCGACAAGGGCCTTCGTCCCAGCTTCCTTCCTGCAGCCCCCAGCGTGCCCCCCTGGCGGGAGGGAGGCCGACGAGCTGGGACCGCCATCTGCTACTGCGACCTGATCCCCCTGTGCACCATGGTTAGCGTAAGCCTGCTCCTGGGGAATTAGTGGTACCCTATAGCTGTTGTCGTCGGCGCAGTTGGCGAGGCTTCCGGAGGGGTCCTCAAAGGCGCCGGCTTCTAGCGCCTCCTCCTCCCAGCCCGGCTCGAGGAACGAGCCATGGTCATCTTCCAGCATGTACTCCTGGTCCACCATGCGGGGCACGTAGGCCTCCGAGGCCGCCGCCTCAAAGACCTCGCCGTAGTGCCCCACACTCCATGTCGCCCGACCTAGCGTGCCGCCTCGAGGATGGTAGGGTTGCATCTCGCCCGGACCATAGGTGGCAGCGCTCGTGCTCGCGCCCAGCGGAGGTGGCACGGGCGCGAGCGGGCGTGCAGCTATGTTGGTTGCGCTGGTGTCGATGAAGCCTGGTGGTGCGCTTGTAGGCACGCGGGCGTAGCGTGGTCCGCCATGCGACCCGGCTGCAGCTTGTGGCGTGAGCAGAGAACAGAAGGGTGGCGCTCCTAAAGCCACGGCGTCCAAGAGCTCGGCGGCGCGCTCTAGCAAAGCATCCCGACCGCTCTCCATCAGCCGGCACTGCAGCAACTCCCGCGCCACTGTGAGTGCAGCCCGCATGTTTGCCTGCTCCCTTCGGGTGTGCGGCGTCATCGTCGCGGCATGGCTTGCGGCCCTTACAGCAGCTCGCGCCTGTCGTGGAGTAATAGAAGAGGTTGAGTGACCGCGCCGCCCACGCCCTGTGGTGTTTGGCGGTGCGCGTGCTGCCTGAGGCGCGGGGTTGAGGTCTTCTTGGGCAGACGGCACCGCCCTGGCCGGCCAGGCCGCCCAGCGGTCGGTATCGGCTCTTGAGTCGCCTGACCTCGGAGCCGCGGAGCACCGAAGGATCAACGAGCGGATTGGCTGGTGGAAGGAGAGCTCCGACACACCCCTACCAGGAGCGCCAAATGTCGGATCTTGGATTCCGGCAAAACCCTCAAGGTTCAAACACTGGGGCACGCGCGAAGATCTCCCCCTACTGATCCACGTCCTAGCTTCGCTAAGATCTCACGGGCTAACTCGACGAACTCGCAACACAAAGGACACAAGATTTATACTGGTTCGGGCCACCGTTGTGGTGTAATACCCTACTCCAGTGTGGTGTGGTGGATTGCCTCTTGGGCTGAGGATGAACAGTACAAGGGGAAGAACAGCCTCCTGAGGCGAGGTGTTCTTGTGCTTGGTGAACTTGTGGTTGTTCGGATCTCTTCTCCCCTCCCCAGCTATGGTGGTGGCTAGTCCTATTTACAGAGGCCCTAGTCTTCCCAAATGTTGAGCGGGAAGGGAGCCAACAATGGACAATTTGAAAGGGGACATCTAGTACAACTTATCCTGACAAAAGCAGTCTTCGCCTGGAAAAGGCTCTGGTGGTGACGCCGCCTTGGGCTCCATGGTGACCTCCGTCTTGCCGTCCTGCTGGTCTTGGTCTCTTTGCAATAATATGGAAACCTTTGCTTGATGCCTCGGTACTCCGTGCCTGCGCTTGCTTCCTTAGCACCAAAGAGGAAACAAGGACACTATGTGCGCTGGCGCCCGCCTGGCGCCTGCCTGATCTTGATCGTCATGGCTCACGTCATTGAAACCTCGCGAGGTTTACCTTGCCTTGAACTCTCCGCTCCTCGCGAGCCAGCCTGGTGAGGCCGCTCCCAAGGAGGTCTTGTGTCATCCGCCTCGCGAGGCTTGGCCCCTCGCGAGGGTCTTGAGTGCTTGTTGGTGAAGATGGGTCGTACAGGCCCGCTCGCAGAGCCACGCCGTGGGCCGCAGGCAGGCAAGTCTGGAGACCCTCGTTCCCTAGTGGAGCTCAATATGCAACGAGTTGCATATTAACGAAACACCACATGACTTATTTAGTTCTCTCTCGGTTATGTACTCAACAATATTAAATGTTGTTAAACATGGCAAAAGGTGAAGCATATAAAAACTACATATCTAGGCAAGTTTAAATGAGGCCGGAACAACAAGCAACAAGTCCCAAAAATCCTCATGAGCATATATTAGATTTGGTACTGTTCTTCCCTAAATCATATTTTAGAGTTGTTAAACATGCAAAGTAATGCCATCATGTTAAACTATGCTTTTTTGTACCCCATTTACATATATAATTTATTTAAAATGGAGCTACGGTTAAATAGTTAGAGATAAATCATTTTAACATGGCATTTACTCAAATTAAAGCAAACCGAAAGTTTAAGCATGCTAAACATGGATGAAAGTTGCAAATTATGAAACTAGAAGAAATTCTAAGCAAGTTAAATATATAGAACATTTTAAACCGATGCACGGTTGTGGAGTTATTATATGCATGAAGTTTAGGGGTTTTTCTGCAAAACTGGAGTTCTCTGGATAAATAGAAAAATTTGCAGACGCTAAAAAAACATACGTGGGCCGAATCTGGTTGGCCCAATAGGTGAAAAAAACAAGAGGAGGGGCGCTAGGGTGTGGCCTCACCCAGTGGGCCTTGGCCCGTCAGTGGAGAAGGGAGCAGCAGGCCAGCGTGGCTGGGCCGGACGAGCGAGATTAGGCCAGGCATGGGCGCATGGGTGCCGTGTGTACTAAAGCGGTCAAAGATGCCGCTGGCACAGACGGGTGCTGGTCGTCTTCGACAGAGCAAGCAGCAGCGGCGGCAGGACTTGGCGGCGCCGACGGTAGGGGAGGCACGGACTCATCCGGATCCAGGCGAAGCAGGGTGTTGGGGAGGTGCCTCGGCAGCTTGGCATCCTCCGGGTGTTGCATCGGGACGCCAAGAAAGAGGAAGATGTGAGGCTGGGAAGGTGCAATGAAAACGCAGGAGCAGCAGGGCATCTCACCGGCGACAAGGAGGTGCCCCGACGATGGTTTGGAACAACCAAAACGGACGGCCGAGGATGGGCGGCCGGACCAAGTGGTTGATACATCTCCAACATATCTATAATTTTTGATTGCTCCATGCTATATTATCTACTGTTTTGAATGTTTATGGGCTTTATTATACACTTTTATATCATTTTTGGGACTAACCTATTAACCCAGAGCCCAGTGCTAGTTTCTGTTTTTACCCTGTTTTAGGGTTTCAAAGAAAATGAAAACCAAACGGAGTCCAATTGACATGAAACTTCACGGAACTCATTTTTGGAAGGAAAGAAGCCTAGAAGACTTGGAGTGCACGTCGGGGGACCTGCGAGGAGGCCACAAGGCAGGGGGCGCGCCCACCCCCCTGGGCGCGCCCTCCACCCTCGTGGGCCCCTCGTGGCCCCCTGACATACTTCTTCCACCTATATATCTCCATATACGCTAAAAACAATTGTGAGCATAATAGAATGGGAGTTACGTCGCCAGAAGCCTCCGTAGCCACCGAAAACCAATCTAGACCCATTCCGGCACCCTGCCGGAGGGGGCAATCCCTCTCCGGTGGCCATCTTCATCATCCCGATACTCTCCATGACGAGGAGGGAGTAGTTCTCCCTCGGGGCTAAGGGTATGTACCAGTAGCTATGTGTTTGATCTCTCTCTCTCTCGTGTTCTTGAGATGATACGATCTTGATGTATCACGAGCTTTGCTATTATATTTGGATCCTATGATGTTTCTTCCCCCCTCTACTCTCTTGTAATGAATTGAGTTTCCCCTTTGAAGTAATCTTATCAGATTGAGTCTTTAAAGATTTGAGAAAACTTGATGTATGTCTTGCCGTGGATATCTGTGGTGACAATGGGATATCACGTGATTCACTTGATGTATGTTTTGGTGATCAACTTGCGGGTTCCGTCCATGAACCTATGCATAGGGGTTGGTACACGTTTTCGTCGTGATTCTCCGGTAGAACTTTGGGGCACTCTTTGAGGTCCTTTGTGTCGGTTGAATAGATGAATCTAAGATTGTGTGATGCATATCGTATAACCATACCCATGGATACTTGAGGTGACATTGGAGTATCTAGGTGACATTAGGGTTTTGGTTGATTTGTGTCTTAAGGTGTTATTCTAGTACGAACTCTAGGGCTGTTTGTGACACTTATAGGAATAGCCCAACGGATTGATTGGAAAGAATAACTTTGAGGTGGTTTCGTACCCTACCATAATCTCTTCGTTCGTTCTCCGCTATTAGTGACTTTGGAGTGACTCTTTGTTGCATGTTGAGGGATAGTTATGTGATCCAATTATGTTAGTATTGTTGAGGGAACTTATAGTAGCGAAAGTATGAACCCTAGGCCTTATTTCCATGCATTGCAATACCATTTACGCTCACTTTTATCATTAGTTACCTTGCTGTTTTTATATTTTCAGATTACAAATACCTTTATCTACTATCCATTTACCACTTGTTTCACCATCTCTTCGCCGAACTAGTGCACCTATACAATTTACCGTTGTATTGTGTGTGTTGGGGACACAAGAGACTCTTTGTTATTTGGTTGCAGGGTTGCTTGAGAGAGACTATCTTCATCCTACGCCTCCTACGGATTGATAAACCTTAGGTCATCCACTTGAGGGAAATTTGCTACTGTTCTACAAACCTCTGCACTTGGAGGCCCAACAACGTCTACAAGAAGAAGGTTGTGTAGTAGACATCAAGCTCTTTTCTGGCGCCGTTGCCGGGGAGGTTAGCGTTTGAAGGTATATCTTTAGATCTTGCAATCGAGTCTTTTAGTTTCTTGTTTGATCACTAGTCTAGTTTATAAAAGAAAATTACAAAAAAATGGAATTAAGTTTGCCTCATACGCTTCATCTTTTTAATATCTTTCGTGAGTATGATGGAAAGGAAAATTGTGCTCAAGTGCTAGAAGAAGAATGCATTAGAATGTTTGAAACTAAATATTTGAATGATGAGCATGATTGCAATGTTGTTAGTACAAATTCTTTGAATATCCATGACACTAATGATGATTGCACTAGTTATGATGAAAATGTCTCCTATAAACATGTCAAATTTTGTGGAGTGCATTGGGTTTGTAAGTACACACCAAATAGAGAAGATAGATATTGCAAGAAGCATAAGTACCTAGAAACTAAATTGTCGCAAGAAGAGCTAGATGATTGTGCTGAAAATTTAAATTTTCTTGGCCATACTTGTGAGCTTTGTAATGAACGTGGTCATTTAATTATCCGATGTAAATTGTTTCATGATCTAATCGTGTCCAAAAATTGTGATGACTTGATTTCCCTTGCACATTATAATGAACTTAGTTTGCTTATGGACTACGAAGAAATGAAACGTATAACTAAGGATATTCCAAAATTTGCCCTTGAAAGAGTTCTTCATTTTGACCTAGAGGAAATTTATATGTATTGTGCGGTGAATTGCATTGAAAATCCTTATATTGCCAATTACATAAAGAAAAGAAAACAAATAGAAGATGAAGAGAATACTAATGAAAGGGAAGAGACTTCCCAATACCTCCTATTATTTCTTATGATGAATCAGGTAACGAGGAGGAGCCTCCTATTCAACCAATCTCATTAATAAGGAGCTCCAAAAAGAGGATTGAACCCACACATGATGTGGTGAAGAAGAAGAAGAAAAGAAAAAGGAAGAGAGGTAAAAAGGTACCCCTCCCAAATAATGGTTCTCCCATTACTATTGTGCCTCATGAAAATATAATTGTGGAAGATAATGATACTTCTTATGATCTTGAAAATCTTTTTGGCACTTGCTTGGAAGAATATGATAATTGCTATACTGTTGGTGCTATCCATACTATTAATTATGAGAGTGATTATGCTTATGATATGAAAAGGCCCAATCTTGGGGATGCTATGTTTGATGAAGATGATGTTTTTGAGAATATATTTTCTGCAATTAATGTTTGTCCTAAGCTTGGGGAAGCTATGTTTAATGACGATATTTTTAGTCCCCCAAGTTTTGATATGCAAATTTATAATGATGATAGCATGCCTCCTACTTATGATGATTAATGTGATGATACTTATGCTATAAAAAGTAGTGATGATTATATTTATAAAATTTGTCATGATTATGATTACCCTTTTTATTAACATTACTCTTTTAATGTGGAAACAATTTATAGTATTCGAGTTTCTTATGATACTCCCACTATTCCGAATGAGAAGAATCGCTTATGTGGAGAGTAATAAAATTTCTATGCTTCTAGATCATGAAAATAATGCTTTAAGTGCTGGTTATATAGTTTAATTCATTCATGATGCTACTGAAAATTATTATGAGGGAGGAACATATGCTTGTAGGAATTGCAATAATATCAAGTTTCCTCTCTATGTGCTTAAAGTTTTGAAGTTATTCTTGTTTTACCTTCCTATGCTAGTTGATTATTGCTCCCATAAGTTGTTTGCTCACAAAATCCCTATGCATAGGAAGTGGTTTAGACTTAAATGTGCTAGTAATATTCTTCAAGATGCTCTCTTTATGTTACAATTCTTATCTCTTATGTGAGCATCATTGAAATCATCATGCCTAGCTAGGGGCGTTAAACGATAGCGCTTGTTGGGAGGCAACCCAACTTTACTTTTGTTCCTTGCCTTTTGTTACTGTTTAGTAATAAATAATTCATATAGCCTCTGCTTAGATGTGGTTTTACGCTTTTAATTAGTGTTTGTGCCAAGTAGAACCTTTGGGAAGACTTGGGGAAAGTCTTGTTGATCATGCTGTAAAAAACAGAAATTTTAGCGCTCACGAGAATTGCTGCCATTTTTATTTGGAAAGTGATATTTAGTTAATTCTTTTTTCATATGATTAATAGATAAATTCCTCACGTCCAGAAATTTATTTGAGAATTTTATGAGTTCCAGAAGTATACGTTTGATCCAGATTACTACAGACTGTTCTGTTTTTGACAGATTCTGTTTTTCATGTGTTGTTTACTTATTTGGATGAATCTATGGCTAGTAAAATAGTTTATAAACCATAGAGAAGTTGGAATACAGTAGGTTTAAAACCAATATAAATAAAGAATGAGTTCATTACAGTACCTTGAAGTGGTGATTTATTATACTAAGGGAGCTTACGAGTTTTCTGTTAAGTTTTGTGTTGTGAAGTTTTCAAGTTTTGGGTAAAGATTCGATGGACTATGGAATAAGGAGTGGCAAGAGCCTAAGCTTGGGGATGCACAAGGAACCCCAAGGTAATATTCAAGGACAACCAAGAGCCTAATCTTGGGGATGCCCCGGAAGGCATCCCCTCTTTCGTCTTCGTTCATCGGTAACTTTACTTGGAGCTATATTTTTATTTACCACATGATATGTGTTTTGCTTGGAGCATCAATTTATTTTGTTAGGATTTGCTTTCTGTTATTTATAACAATGTCTTGCATCTTTTATTTCAATAGAAGTGGCATTGATAGCCTTTACTATGCTTATGTTAGAAGTCCACATGTTGCTGTTTGAAAACAGAAAGTTTACCGCTATTGCAATAATTCCCTAGAAAAGTCAGAATGTGATAAAATGTTGAAACCTTTTGAATATTAAGCTATGATAAATTTACTACAGTGGGAATTTTCTTTCATGATTTTTGGAGCTAGGGAAGTATGGATGTTGCTGCATTCTTTACAGACTGTCCTGTTTAGGCAGATTGCTGTTATGTTTGCATTGTTTGCATATGTTTGCTTCTTTAATGATTCTATTTGAGGATAGGACTATTAAATATGCATAGGAATTTAGTATTCAATTTATAATAATAATTTTAGGGATTTTCTACAGCATAGTATGATAAGGTTTTGGCAATGGTTTATACTAACTTATCTCACGAGTCCTTGTTGAGTTTTGTGTGGATGAAGCTTTTGAGATGTAGGGAGACCTTGATATCAGAGGAATTAAGGAGACACAAAAGCTCAAGCTTGGGGATACCCAAGGCACCCCAAGATAATATTTCAAGAAGTCTCAAGCATCTAAACTTGGGGATGCCCCGGTTGGCATCCCGCCTTTCTTCTTCAACAACTATCGGTTAGTTTCGGTTGATCCTAAGTTTTTTCTTCTTCAAATGATGTTTGCCATTCTTAGAATGCCATTTTCTTTTGGTTTGCTTTCTGTTTGAATAAAATACCAAGATCTGAAATTCTTAAATGTTAGAGAGTCTTCACATAGTTGCATAATTATTCAACTACTCATTGATCTTCACTTATATCTTTCGGAGTAGTTTGTCATTTGCTCTAGTGCTTCACTTATATCTTTTAGAGCATGGTGGTAGTTTTATTTTGAAGAAATATATGAACTCTCATGCTTCACTTAGATTATTTTGAGAGTCTTAAATAGCATGGTAATTTGCTTAAAATCCTAATATGCTAGGTATACAAGATTAGTAAAAACTTCCATATGGAGTATTGAATACTAAGAGAAGTTTGATGCTTAATGATTGTTTTGAGATATGGAGGTAATAATATCAAAGTCGTGCTAGTTGAGTAGTTGTGAAATTGAGAAATACTTGTGTTCAGGTTTGCAAGTCCCGTAGCATGCACGTATGGTAAACGTTGTGTAACAAATTTGAAACATGAGGTGTTATTTGATTGTCCTCCTTATGAGTGGCGGTCGGGGACGAGCGATGGTCTTTTCCTACCAATCTATCCCCCTAGGAGCATGCGTGTAGTGCCGAGGTTTTTGATGACTTGTAGATTTTTGCAATAAGTATGTGAGTTCTTTATGACTAATGTTGAGTCCATGGATTATATGCACTCTCACCCTTCCATCCTTGCTAGCCTCTTCTGTACCGTGCATTGCCCTTTCTCACATTGAGAGTTGGTGCAAACTTCGCCGGTGCATCCAAACCCCGTGATATGATACGCTCTATCACACATAAACCTCCTTATATCATCCTCAAAACAGCCACCATACCTACCTATTATGGCATTTCCATAGCCATTCCGAGATATATTGCCATGCAACTTTCCACCATTCCATTTATTATGACATGCATCATCATTGTCATATTGCTTTGCATGATCATGTAGTTGTCATCGTATTTGTGGCAAAGCCACCGTCCATAATTTTTCATACATGTCACACTTGATTCATCGCAATCCCGGTACACCGTCGGAGGCATTCATATAGAGTCATCTTTGTTCTAGTATCGAGTTGTAATTATTGAGTTGTAAATAAATAGAAGTGTGATGATCATCATTTTCTAGAGCATTGTCCCAAGTGAGGAATAAAAAAAGAGAAAGGCCGTAAAAAAGAGAAGGCCCAAAAAAAGAGAAAGGCCATAAAAAAGAAAGGCCAAATAAAAAGTGAGAGAAAAAGAGAGAAGGGACAATGTTACTATCCTTTTACCACACTTGTGCTTCCAAGTAGCACCATAATCTTCATGATAGAGAGTCTCTTGTTTAGTCACTTTCATATACTAGTGGGAAATTTTCATTATAGAACTTGGCTTGTATATTCCAACAATGGGCCTCCTCAAGTGCCCTAGGTCTTCGTGAGCAAGCAAGTTGGATGCACACCCACTTAGTTCCTTTTGTTGAGCTTTCATACATTTATAGCTCTACTGCATCCGTTGCATGGCAATCCCTACTCCTTGCATTAACATCAATCGGTGGGCATCTCCATAGCCCATTGATTAGCCTCGTTGATGTGAGACTTTCTCCTTTTTGTCTTCTCCACATAACCCCCCCCCCCCTCATTATATTCTATTCCACCCATAGTGCTATATCCATGGCTCGCGCTCATGTATTGCGTGAAAGCTTATGAGTTTGAGATTACTAAAGTATGAAACAATTGCTTGGCTTGTCATCGGGGTTGTGCATGATGAGAGCATTCTTGTGTGACGAAAATGAAACATGACTAAACTATATGATTTTGTAGGGATGAACTTTCTTTGGCCATGTTACTTTGAGAAGACATAATTGCTTAGTTAGTATGCTTGAAGTATTATCATTTTTATGTCAATATGAACTTTTGTCTTGAATCTTATGGATCTGAATATTCATGCCACAATTAAAAAGAATTACATTGAAATTATGCCAAGTAGCACTCCGCATCAAAAATTCTGTTTTTATCATTTACCTACTCGAGGACGAGCAGGAATTAAGCTTGGGGATGCTGATATGGCTCCAACATATCTATAATTTTTGATTGCTCCATGCTATATTATCTACTGTTTTGAATGTTTATGGGCTTTATTATACACTTTTATATCATTTTTGGGACTAACCTATTAACCCAGAGCCCAGTGCCAGTTTCTGTTTTTACCCTGTTTTAGGGTTTTGAAGAAAAGGAAAATCAAACGGAGTCCAATTGACCTGAAACTTCACGGAACTCATTTTTGGAATGAAAGAAGCCCAGAGGACTTGGAGTGCACGTCGGGGGACCTGCAAGGAGGCCACGAGGCAGGGGGGCGCACCCACCCCCCTGGGCGCGCCCTCCACCCTCGTGGCCCCCCTGAAGTACTTCTTCCGCCTATATATCTCCATACACCCTAAAAACATCCGTGAGCACAATAGATCGGGAGTTCCACCGCTAGAAGCCTCCGTAGCCACCGAAAACCAATCTAGACCTATTCTGGCACCCTGCCGGAGGGGGCAATCACTCTCCGGTGGCCATCTTCATCATCCCGGTGCTCTCCATGACGAGGAGGGAGTAGTTCTCCCTCGGGGCTGAGGGTATGTACCAGTAGCTATGTGTCTGATCTCTCTCTCTCTCTCGTGTTCTTGAGATGATACGATCTTGATGTATCGCGAGCTTTGCTATTATATTTGGATCCTAAGATGTTTCTTCCCCCCTCTACTCTCTTGTAATGAATTGAGTTTCCCCTTTGAAGTAATCTTATCAGATTGAGTCTTTAAAGATTTGAGAACACTTGATGTATGTCTTGCCGTGGATATCTGTGGTGACAATGGGATATCATGTGATTCACTTGATGTATGTTTTGGTGATCAACTTGCAGGTTCCGCCCATGAACCTATGCATAAGTGTTGGCACACGTTTTCGTCGTGATTCTCTGGTAGAACTTTGGGGCACTCTTTGAGGTCCTTTGTGTTGGTTGAATAGATGAATCTGAGATTGTGTGATGCATATCGTATAATCATACCCACCGATACTTGAGGTGACATTGGAGTATCTAGGTGACATTAGGGTTTTGGTTGATTTGTGTCTTAAGGTGTTATTCTAGTACGAACTCTAGGGCTGTTTGTGACACTTATAGGAATAGCCCAACGGATTGATTGGAAAGAATAACTTTGAGGTGGTTTCGTACCCTACCATAATCTCTTCGTTCGTTCTCCGCTATTAGTGACTTTGGAGTGACTCTTTGTTGCATGTTGAGGGATAGTTATGTGATCCAATTATGTTAGTATTGTTGAGGGAACTTACACTAGCTAAAGTATGAACCCTGGGCCTTATTTCCACGCATTGCAATACCGTTTACGCTCACTTTTATCATTAGTTACCTTGCTGTTTTTATATTTTCAGATTACAAATACCTTTATCTACTATCCATATACCACTTGTTTCACCATCTCTTCGCCGAACTAGTGCACCTATACAATTTACCATTGTATTGGGTGTGTTGGGGACACAAGAGACTCTTTGTTATTTGGTTGCAGGGTTGCTTGAGAGAGACCATCTTCATCCTACACCTCCTACGGATTGATAAACCTTAGGTCATCCACTTGAGGGAAATTTGCTACTGTTCTACAAACCTCTGCACTTGGAGGCCCAACAACGTCTACAAGAAGAAGGTTGTGTAGTAGACATCAGTGGTCGAGGCGCAGTGGAGACAAGACGACAGCTTGGCCTTGGGACGGTGGCTTGGCGCTCGTCGGATGGCCTTCGTGGCGGCGAAGGACGGGGACTTTACATCTGGGGCTTGGAGCTCGAAATGGCAGGCGCCATGGAGGCTCTTGCTGGAGGTGGTCACCAGAGCGGCGAGGCGGCAGGGAGGCTCCTGCTGGAGGTGGTCACCGGAGCGGCGAGGCGGCAGGGAGGCTCGGCTGGCCACGGGAGATGGAGGCGCATGGGGCTGCGGTTGTGGACGTCGGCGCTCCTGGACAGAGATGCGACAGGGTTAGGAGCATCAGGTGCAGAGAGAGTGAGAGGGCAGGGAAGGAGGCGTGTTTGGCCCGCTGCTCACCGAAGCTTGTCGGTGGCAGTGAAACGACGACGAGGCCGAGCAGAGGGAGCGTACAGGAGGATCTCCAGAGGAAACTCCTCTTCGGGTGCGCGAGGAGGATTTCCTCTCCTTGGATCGTGTGAGCTAGGTAGAGCAGGAGGGGGATCGAGTGTGGTTGGGGATGAGGGAGATCGAGCGCTGCTTCTGGTTTGTTCGATTTTGGTGGGCATTGGCCGACGCTGAAAAATTAGGAGGGAGGGGACTGGCTAACTGGATCAGGGAAGGATCCCGAGAGAACAGTGGCGGTGGCGGGCACGGGTGGATAGGACAGCTCCCTAGGTTTTAGGGTTGGACCTCTTTTATAGCAAAAGAAATTTAGGAAGGGGCTAGAATGACCCTCCGATTTAGATCGGACGCTAAAGATGATTAGGTTGGGGAGTCCAACAAATAAACGGAGATGTTTTAGGGATGTTAGGGGATGATCCGGATCCATCGGTAACAACCCGGGTCGGATTCGGGACAACTTTCGGACGCGCGCGAGAGGGTCTGAGAACTGTGCGGAGAGGGGGGGTGTCGGTGTCAAAACCGGCGGATCTTGGGTAGGGGGTCCCGAACTATGCGTCTAGGCCGGATGGTAACAGGAGGCAGGGAACATGATGTTTTACCCAGGTTCGGGCCCTCTTGTTGGAGGTAAAACCCTACGTCCTGCTTGATTAATATTGATGATATGGGTAGTACAAGAGTAGATCTACCACGAGATCAAGGAGGCTAAACCCTAGAAGCTAGCCTATGGTATGATTGTTGTATATGGAGTTGATTGCCTACGGACTACAACCCTCCGGTTTATATAGACACCGGATAGGGTTAGGGTTACATAGAGTCGGTTACAATGGTAGGAGATCTTGAATATCCGCATCGCCAAGCGTGCCTTCCACGCCAAGGAAAGTCCCATCCGGACACGGGACGAAGTCTTCAATCTTGTATCTTCATAGTCCTGGAGTCCAGCTGAAGGTATAGTCCGGCTACCCGAACACCCCCTAATCCAGGACTCCCTCAGTAGCCCCCAAACCAGGCCTCATGATGATGAGTCCGGCGCTCAGATTGTTCGGCATTGCAAGGCGGGTTTTTCTCCAAATCTTGTGTACCTTTAGGAATAATGTCCGATTTTTGTAATGTAGTGCTCCTCGGCTTCCACGCCCAATAATGGTCGTCTTCCACGTGTCAAACGAATGCGAAAATCCGGGGCGTTTTTACATCCACACCCCTAGCCGTATAAACGAGCCGCCTATTTAACGGGATGGGGATTTAGGTCCAAACCACATCTTCTCCTTTCCGCGAGTTATCATCAGAGCGCTTCCAGCAAAGGTCCATTCCAACATGACCAGCCGTCGCAGTTCCTCCCCTCGCCCCTCCGGTCCCAAACCCGGTGACTGGGAGAGTTGCACCATCCCGCATAGCGAGTTAGTGTCGCTTCAGGCCAAGGGATTTCTCCCTCAGGCATACATGGTCCCGGTCCGAGCCGGTCTCGCCACCTACAATGGCGGAAAACAAGCGGAGAGCACCCCCAATCCTTCTAAAGGAGAGCGGGTGTGCCTCGTCCCCTATCTAATAAGGGGACTGGAATTTCCAATTCATCCCTTTCTTCGCGGGCTTCTGGAGTTCTACGGCCTCCAGCTGCACAATCTCACGCCCGCCTTCGTATTGCATATTGCGGGTTTCGTCGCCCTTTGCGAGCTATTTTTAGGCGTTGAGGCTCATTTCGCGCTGTGGAAGAGGTTATTCTGCCTGGTGCCTCGTTCTCAAAAGGGGTCTATATACCAAGTGGGTGGAGCCGAAGTATGGCGCATCTCCGGGACCGGATACCTATCCGGAACCCCAAAGAAGGCGTCCGAGGACTGGCCTTCGGAATGGTTTTATATAGATGACGTCCCGCTACCGGACCCTATCCGGGTCGGTCTCCCTGAATTCAACAGTGCTCCATTGAAGAAACGCTTGAGCTGGCGTCCGTGGAGCTCTCAGAGAGAAAGCGACAGAGACGTCCTTTACCTGATGGGCCGGATAAGACTGTTGGCTCATTCCGGACTAACCATGATTGAAGTCATGGCCGCATGCATTATGCGGGGGGGTGCAGCCGCTTCAATATAGAGGCCACCCCATGTGGGATTTCAACGGGGAGGATGATGCCACACGTTACGGTCGTAAGGGGCCGGCCTCAACCGCCGCCTTAGTAAAGATCTTATCCTCTTTGTACAAGGGAGAAAAGGAGGAATTCCTCCGCGTCAACCCGCAGGCCGGATTCAGTATGTACGATCCTCCAAGTTGGGTAAGTGAACAATTGCGCTTGCCCGTTTGTTTTATACTCCCATGGTTAGATAGATAGTCTAACGACTTCAATGCAGGAACTGCGACAGGAGGTAAAGGATATAAGCAGCCGCCCTCCACAGCCCGAGGACCCAGAACGGTCCCTCAATCCGGACTCCGAAGAGGATCCGGACATATCGGTGGAGCTTATCGACGGGGTGTTCCATCAGCTAAGCAAGGACAATACCTTGGTAGCCATTACGCGGATTACCCAGGGTTAATCCCGGCCTCCCAGGTGACAGAAACCGGGGTCTTATTCCCTTGAAAGAGATTCCACCCTCACGTAGCCCGGTGTTTCTGACGACAACCATGTTTTGCAGGGGAGATTTCCGAGGCAGGAGGCCGAACCTGCGGCGGCTAGCCAATGAGGGGCCGCAGGGCCCCGTGGGGCAAAAAGGAATGAAGTCTGGACTGAGATGCCGGCGCAAAGGTATAGTGCACCCTCTGTTTCCCTGGAGTTATTCTGTCAGGGCATATTAAAGTTCGTGCTATTTTCAGAACGAAGAGACCTCGCCGGACTACATCCGGAGAGGTTGCCAATCGCGCCTCCACCAGCCAGGCTCCAATGTCTGGCCAGGAAGCGGAGGTGAGCACAAGGTGCGCACCGGATGCTCCTCCGACAGAGGATGCAGACAGGCTGTCTGCCACAAATTCTGAAGTGGAGAGTGCCATGAACCACAGGCGTCGCCGGATAATTCTACGCGACGCTTGTTTCTCCCAAGAGGCTTTAGATGCCTTTAATTCGGGAGATGCGTACCTCCGTGCCGCTCAAAATGGTTTAGCCAGAGCCACAGAGCAGTATGTAAAAGACATACGGCTAAGAAAATTTTGGTCAAATATATATATATATGCTAGTAGCCCCCGAGACTTGAAGCAGTTAGAGCAACTGATTTAAGGATCATTTAATATGCAGCTTCTAACAGAGAAGAATACCGTACTGTCCCAGGAGCTGGAAAAGTGCAAGGCCCAACTAGAGGCCGCACTAGCCGCAGCAGGGGAGCCCAAAGAGACCCCCTCAGGTAAGATACACTTCGAAAGATTAGTATTGTGCGGTGTGGGTGCAAATCTGACAAATCATATTGCAGATGGCGCCGGACTCGATCCGGACAAGCAACAACTCTTACGCCGGCTAAAGGCCGGTGAGAGTACGTTGACAAAGGTGAGGCGAGAGAAGAATGATCTTCAGGATGCCAACACCAGGCTGGACGTCGAACTTAAAGATGTTTGTGGCCAGCTGTCGCACTCCACGAGGGAGAATCGGCGGCTTCGACGCGGCATATTCAGTAAGTGCTTGAACGAACTTTGAAAAAAAAGAGTTCGGCGAGGAAGTCGACTAACAGAGTAATGTCTGTAGGTATGCTCACAGGTCGTCCTGCAGAGGAGATGCCCGGTTCTACGGGTGACCTTCTTCCCGAACTCATGCAACTGCATGAGCGAATTCGGCAGGCGATGCGAGGTGTTGCCCAAGCCTTATGGCCTGCCCGCACCATGCCCGAGGGCCTTGGAGAGCTTGCGGAGAAGCTGAAGGGAGCTCGGCGGCGCTTCCGGTTGTGGAAGATATCGGCCTGCCGACAAGGCGCTAGGGAAGCCTGGGCCATGGTGAAGACCCATTTTACGAAGTCTGACCCAAACCACATGGCCGAGGTCGGACCAGTGGGGCCTGACGGGAAGGAGATCCCTGTGAGCTTAGTATACGGCCAAGTAGAGTTGGCCGCGAAGTATTCCCAGCAGTACTGTAAATTAGACAGCCTGTTAGATGGTATAGAAGAGGAATACAATCAGTCAGAATGACTATGTAATTTTGAATTGACATGTGTAATGCCTTCTAGCCGGATTGTAGATCGTTTGTCATTGCCGACCTTTTCGGTTCAACCTCGGGACCTGACGGTCCGGAGTGTGTTCGAATACCATAGCGGTTATATAAGAACCGTGGTATGCGTGGAGACCAGGCGTAGGGGTCATTAGTGCTTTATCAAACAAGTGCCCAACTAGTTATGTTATATTACATGGTTAGTAAGAAACATCTTCCAGAGAGAATAGTTCCATTAGGGGTTCCTTTCGCTGGGAGGCATGCCCTAAAGTGCATGTCCGGACTGCGTAAAAAGACGCAGAAAAAAGCATCTGGGGGCGCATAAAATGAGTAAAAATATCATATTTTATCTCACCGACCGAATATTCCCTTAAGAACGCTAGCTTTCGGCTTCACCCAGTCTGAGGTACACATCCGGCTGACCCGACAGTAACAATCGCAGAGGTGCTCCCTTTACCGCCTAGCCGAACAATCGGGAACGTAGGGGTAAGCACAGGAGCCAGGCAACCCAGCTTGGCCAAAACTTAAGTCATATCGATGCATATAATGGTGAAGAAAAAGGTACATGCGGAAGTTTGACGCATGTGTTGGGCGTGAAGCCCGTATAAATGAGCTTCTGTTAAAGAAGCCCCTAGGTTTAATGAGCGCGAGTGGCGCGTCACTAGATGAGCCTTTAAGGGCCATAAAAGAAAAGAGGGGAAGGAGAGAAATGTAAGACAGAAAAATGCAAAAAATGTACAGAGGAAGGAGACGAACACAGAGTCCGGCGCTAGGCATAGAATCTTCGGAGATGGGTGGCGTTCCACGGGTTCAGCTCGAGTCGGTTATCCGACGCATCTCGCAGGCGATACGCCCCGCCAGTCAGGACTTGGTCGATTATGAATGGACCTTCCCACTTGGGCTTGAGTTTGTCCTTTTTCTTATCCGGCAGGCGTAGAACTAGTTCGCCAACATTGTAATTTTTGGCCCATACTTCTTTGCTTTGATATCTTCGGGCCTGCTGTTGATAAAATGCGGAACGGGCTTTTGCCACGTCACGCTCCTCCTCCAGGGCGTCCAAGTTGTCCTGCCGATCAAGCTCGGCTTCTCTTTCTTCGTACATGCACACTCTAGGTGAGTCATGAATTATGTCGCAGGGCAGAACTGCCTCTGCGCCGTACACCATAAAAAATGGTGTGTATTCGGTGGTGCGATTTGGCGTGGTCCGCAGCCCCCATAGCACGGAGTCGAGCTCCTCTACCCAGTGCGTGTTAGATTCCTTGAGGGACCGCACCAGTCTGGGTTTAATGCCGCTCATGATAAGACCATTTGCACGTTCGACCTGGCCGTTGGTTTGTGGGTGATAGACGGAAGCATAATCGAGCTTGATGCCCATGTTTTTGCACCAGAGTTTTACCTCGTTGGCGGTAAAGTTTCTACCGTTATCGGTTATGATGCTGAAAGTGAAACTATCCCTAGGTGGTTTTGGTAATTCATAACAACATATAGCTCATTGAGCTAATGCTATTCCAAGATGATTATTTCAGGAAAGCTTAATGATTGGCATGGCATGGATGTGAAAGTGGAACCCTCAAAATGCTAAGGACAAAGGATTGGCTCAAGCTCAAAAGCTCAAGACTCTTCATTTTATATTTTAGTGATCCAAGATCACATTGAGTCTTTAGGAAAAGCCAATACTATTAAGGAGGGATGAGGTGTTGCTTAATGAGCCTCTTGCTTCATGTGCTTAGTGATATGCTCCAAAACCCTCAACTACTTTCCCATGTCCACATATGACCTAAACCCTAAGCCAAACTCGGTCCTACCGATTCTTCCTATGCGGCGCCACCGAGTTTCACTTGTCATTAGCCACTGCCAAACCCTAGCAATTCGGTCCTACCGATAGGGATCTCGGTCTCACCGAGATGGGGTTGCAAACTCTCTGTTTCCCTTTCTAACTTTTCGGTCTCACCGAAAGAGCGAATCGGTCCCACCGAGATTGCAATGTAAACTTAGTGTTTCCCCTTTGTAACTTTTCGGTCTCACCGAGTTCCACTCGGTCTCACCGAAAGAGCAAATCGGTCCCACCGAGTTTGCCTGACCAACTCTCTGGTTAGCTAATTACCAAATTCGGTCTCACCGAGTTTGTGTAATCGGTCTCATCGAGATTACGTTATGCCCAAACCCTAACCATATCGGTCCTACCGAGTTGCATGTCAGTCCCACCGAAAATCACTAACGGTCACTAGGTTTACATTTTCAGTCCGACCGAGTTTATTGATTCGGTCCCACCGAGATTGGAAAACTGTGTAACGGTTGGATTTTGTGTGGAGGCTATATATACCCCTCCACCTCCTCCTCATTCATTAGGAGAGAGCCATCAGAACACACACACCATTCCAACTCATATGTTCTGAGGGAGAACCACCTACTCATGTGTTGAGACCAAGACATTCCATTCCTACCATATGAATCTTGATCTCTAGCCTTCCCAAGTTGCTTTCCACTCAAACCTTCTTTCCACCAAATCCAAATCCTATGAGAGAGAGTTGAGTGTTGGGGAGACTATCATTTGAAGCACAAGAGCTAGGAGTTCATTACCTACACACCATTTATTACTTCTTGGAGAGTGGTGTCTCCTAGATTGGCTAGGTGTCACTTGGGAGCCTCCGACAAGATTGTGGAGTTGAACCAAGGAGTTTGTAAGGGCAAGGAGATCGCCTACTTCGTGAAGATCTACCGCTGGTGAGGCAAGTCCTGTGTGGGCGATGGCCATGGTGGGATAGACAAGGTTGCTTCTTCGTGGACCCTTTGTGGGTGGTTGCTTCTTCGTGGACCCTTCGTAGGTGGAGCCCTGTGTGGACTTGCGCAACCGTTACCCTTGGGTGGAGCCCTGTGTGGATTCGCGCAACCGTTACCCTTCGTGGGTTGAAGTCTCCATCAATGTGGATGTAGGATAGCACCACCTATCCGAACCACGGGAAAAACATCCGTGTCTCCAATTGCGTTTGAATTCTCCAAACCCTTCCCTTTACATTCTTGCAAGTTGCATGCTTTACTTTCCGCTGCCTATATACTCTTTGCATGCTTGCTTGAATTATGCGATGATTGCTTGACTTGTCCCAAAATAGCTAAAATCTGCCAAGAACTAAAATTGGGAAAAGGTTAAGTTTTTATTTGGTCAAGTAGTCTAATCACCCCCCTCTAGACATACTTTCGATCCTACAGATGCTGTGGGGGACGCCATAACGGTGTACAACCCCAGATATGAAGTCTATCACAGGTCCGGATTCGGCCGTTTTAACAGGCTTGGCTTCTATCCATTTGGTGAATTTATCCACCATGACCAGTAAGTATTTTTTTTCCTATCGGTTCCACCTTTAAGGGGTCCGACCATGTCAAGCCCCCAGACCGCAAAAGGCCAGGTGATGGGTATAGTTTGGAGTGCGGTGGGTGGCATATGGCTTTGGTTGACAAAAAGTTGGCAACCAGCGCATCGTTGGACTAGGTCCTGAGCGTCTGCCCGGGCCGTCGGCCAATAAAAGCCTGTACGGAAAGCCTTGCTAACAAGGGACCGAGCAGCGGCGTGGTGACCACCGAGTCCGGCATGAATTTCAGCCAGAAGGTTCCGCCCTTCCTCTTTGGAGATGCACCTTTGAAGGACTCCGGTAGTGCTTTTCTTATAAAGCTCTCCCTCATGGACTCTATAGGCTTTAGATCGCCGCACTATGCAGCAGGCCTCGTTTTGGTCCTCCGGGAGTTCCTGCCTAGTAAGGTAGGCTAGGAATGGTTCTGTCCACGGGGCGATGACCGCCATTATTACGTGGGCTGAAGGTGTAATTTCATTGGCAGAGCCTCCAATTGTGTCAGATTGTTCGGCGTCGAGTGGTGCGGCTGGGTCTGGGCTGTTATTTGCGGGTTCCCCCTCCCATGCTACGGATGGCTTGAACAATCTTTCCAAAAAGATGTTGGGGGGGACTGCATCGCGTTTTGCTCCGATGCGTGCCAGGACGTTCGCTGCTTGATTGTTTTCTCGGGCTATATGGTGAAACTCCAGCCCTTCGAACCGAGCTGACATTTTTAGGACGGCGTTGCGGTAAGCTGCCATTTTTGGGTCCTTGGCGTCGAAGTCTCCATTTATTTGGGATATCGCGAGGTTTGAATCCCGCGTACCTCTAGGCGCTGGATACCCATGGATACTGCTATCCGGAGACCATGTAGGAGGGCCTCATATTCGGCTGCATTGTTGGAATCCATGTACATGATCTGGAGCACATATTGGACTGTGTCTCCTATGGGGGATGTCAGGACAACGCCAGCCCCCAGTCCGGCCAACATTTTGGAGCCGTCGAAATGCATAATCCAGTTTGAATATGTGTCGTACTCTTTAGGGAGCTCGGCCTCCGTCCATTCTGCGACGAAGTCGGCCAAAACTTGCGATTTAATAGCTCGTCGTGGCTTATAGGTTATATCAAACAGGAGAAGCTCGATGGCCCATTTTGCAATCCGGCCCGTTGCGTCGCGGTTGTTGATAATATCGTTGAGTGGTACTTCCGAGGCTACTGTTATGGAACACTCTTGAAAGTAGTGTCGTAGCTTCCGGGATGCCATGAATACCGCGTATGCAATCTTTTGATAATGCGGGTACCGTGATTTGCATGGAGTGAGGACAGTGGATACGTAGTAGACCGGCCTTTGAAGGGGGAATTTGTGTCCATCCGTTTCCCGCTCGACAACGAGCACTGCGCTGACAACTTGATGTGTTGCTGCAATGTACAATAACATTGGTTCGCCAGTGTTCGGTGCGGCCAGGACTGGGTTTGTTGCCAATATGGATTTTATTTCATCAAGTCCGGCCATGGCGGCCTCCGTCCACTCGAAGTGTTCGGTGCATCGAAGGAGGCGATAGAGGAGTAGTGCCTTTTCTCCCAAGCGGGAGATGAAGCGGCTTAAAGCCGCCACGCATCTGGTTAATTTTTGTATTTGTTTGAGGTCCTTTGGGATATCCAATTGTGACAAAGCTCGGATCTTGGCTGGATTTGCTTCAATTCCTCTACCGGATACAATGAAGCCCAAGAGCTTTCCGGCTGGAACGCCGAAGACGCATTTTTTTGGGTTGAGCTTGATGTCATATTTTCGAAGGTTATCGAATGTAAGCCTCAAGTCGTCTACTAGAGATTCGACATGTCTTGATTTGATGACAACATCATCCACATACGCCTCCACTGTTTTGCCGATCTGATTTGCCAGACATGTCTGGATCATGCGCTGATATGTTGCGCCGGCGTTTTTCAGCCCGAAGGGCATTGTGTTGAAGTAGAATGGGCCGTATGGTGTGATGAATGCTGTTGCGGCTTGGTCTGATTCTGCCATCTTGATTTGATGGTATCCGGAGTATGCGTCGAGGAAACACAATGAGTCGTGTCCTGCGGTGGCATCGATAATTTGATCGATACGGGGTAGGGGGAAGGGATCCTTTGGGCAAGCCTTGTTAAGGTCTTTAAAATCGACACACAGGCGCCAGGATTTGTCCTTCTTTGGTACCATCACCAAGTTTGCTAGCCAGTCCGGATGTTTTATGTCTCTAATGAATCCGGCCACCAATAGCTTGGCTAGCTCCTCTCCCATAGCCTGTCTCTTGGGTTCGGAAAAACGCCGAAGGGCTTGTTTGACAGGTTTGAATCCTTTTAGGATATTTAAGCTGTGTTCGGCCAGCCTGCGTGGGATCCCTGGCATGTCTGAAGGGTGCCAGGCGAAAATGTCCCAGTTCTCTCGTAGGAACTCTCGCAGTGCGGCGTCTACATCAGGGTTCAGTCGTGCCCCGATGGAAGCTGTTTTATTGGGGTCCGTTGGATGGACCTGGAATTTGACTATTTCGTTAGCTGGCTTGAAGGATGTGGATTTGGATCTCTTATCGAGTATCACATCATCCCTGTTAACCGTGGAGCGCAGCGCAGTCAGTTCCTCGGCCGCTAAGGCTTCGGATAGTGCCTCAAGGGCTAATGCAGCCGTCTTGTTTTCGGCGCGGAGTGCTACGTCCGGATCACTAGCTAGAGTGATAATTCCGTTCGGCCCAGGCATCTTAAGCTTCATGTACCCGTAATGGGGTATTGCTTGGAAGATTGTGAATGCTTCCCGTCCTAGTAAAGCGTGATATCCGCTTTTGAACGGGGCCACCTGAAACGTGACTTCTTTGGACCTGTTATTATCCGGCGTGCCGAACACCACATCTAGTGTGATTTTTCCTGTGCAGCGCGCTTCCCGACTGGGGATTATTCCTCTAAAGGTTGTGTTGCTTCGCTCGATGCGGTTCCAGTTTATTTCCATTTTTTGAAGGGTTTCCTCATAAATGAGGTTCAGTCTGCTGCCTCCGTCCATGAGCACCTTAGTGAGGCGAAAGTCGTCCACTATGGGACTGAGGACCAATGCGGCTGGTGCTCGGGCTGTTCGGAATCTAGGTTCATCACTTGCGTTGAAGGTAATAGCAGCGTCGCTCCATGGATTTATTGTTGCAACTTGATAGACTTCGGCGAGGCTGCGGAGTGTTCTTTTTCGCATACTGTTTGATGCGAAAGTCTCGAAGACTGAGAGAACGGTACTGGTGTCCTCGGGCTGGCTTTCTGCGGCCTCCAGAATTAAGAGGTCCTCGCCAATTTTGGCCACCTGCCGGAGTATCCAACATGCTCTAAGGCTGTGAGTTCGTGTGGCGTCCTCTGTACTGTGAATTCTACAGGGTCCATCAAGCCATCTTTCCAGTACGGTTCCATGCCCTGTAGAGGGTTTTGGCTTTTTGGTGTTTATCCCGGGTGTCCTGTGATGATGCACCCTCTTAGTTCGGACGGGATTACTATTCAAGGCCGGATTATCCCAAAAATTTATTTCAGTTTTCTAGGCGCTTTCCATCACACAGTATTTTTGTACTATGGACGCCAAGTCAGCGAAGCGTGTGATATTACGACGACTTACGGCGTTAAGGATTCCCTTGTCCGTGCAATTACTGCAAAAAATTGAGATTGCGTCTTCCTCGCGGCAATCCTTTATCATGTTCATAATCAGGAGGAATCTGGCCCAGTAATGATGTACTATTTCCTCGGGCCTCTGCCTGATTTGGGAGAGATCGCTTATGATTGGGTGGGCGGGTGTCGTTGAATCTAAAACCTCACCCAATCCAAGATTCGGAGGCTGAAGAGTTTCCGAACTCTGAAGTTCGGACTCTTCGATGTTGTCCAGTGAATCTGGCTCGTTGCCTAATCCTAAGCTCAGGTCTTGAGTTATATCTCCCCCTCCGCGGGTATCCGGCTTGGAGGGGTCGGGAATTAGGACGTAGCTAGTCCTTAAAATAGATGAAGGGTCGGCGCACAGCGTCTCTACCACGGCAACGTGGTGGGTGACTTGGGGAGAGTTAATTTCTCTTAGATCGGGTTTAAGCCCAACCTGGTCGTAATCCGTAGTGACCTCCAGGGTGGCGATGCGATCCAAGAGCTCGTTTACGGAAGAGAGCTCCATTGGATCTAGCTGCTCGACGAGCTCCGAGCTGACATGTAGGTTGCTTTTGATGACCCGACAGGTCACCGTCGGCGCAACAGCCGAACAGGCGGTCATGAGGAAACCACCTAGCCGGAGGGTTTGGCCGACAGCCAAGGCTCCCTTAGCAATGGCGCCGTCTTTAAAGACGGGAGGAGGCATCCTTCCTGATTGTGACGGCACCGAGGAACTCTCAATGAAAGCACCAATGTCGGAGTCAAAACCGGCGGATCTCGGGTAGGGGGTCCCGAACTGTGCGTCTAGGCTGGATGGTAACAGGAGGCAGGGAACACGATGTTTTACCCAGGTTCGGGCCCTCTTGATGGAGGTAAAACCCTACGTCCTGCTTGATTAATATTGATGATATGGGTAGTACAAGAGTAGATCTACCACGAGATCAAGGAGGCTAAACCCTAGAAGCTAGCCTATGGTATGATTGTTGTATATGGAGTTGATTGCCTACGGACTACAACCCTCCGGTTTATATAGACACCGGATAGGGTTAGGGTTACATAGAGTCGGTTACAATGGTAGGAGATCTTGAATATCCGCATCGCCAAGCGTGCCTTCCACGCCAAGGAAAGTCCCATCCGGACACGGGACGAAGTCTTCAATCTTGTATCTTCATAGTCCTGGAGTCCGGCTGAAGGTAAAGTCCGGCTACCCGAACACCCCCTAATCCAGGACTCCCTCAGGGGGTCTGACAAAGTCGACTGATAACCCACAAGTATAGGGGATCACAACAGTTTTCGAGGGTAGAGTATTCAATCCAAATTTATTGATTCACACAATGGGAGCCAAAGAATATTCTCAAGTATTAGCAGCTGAGTTGTCAATTCAACCACACCTGGAAACTTAATATCTGCAGCAAAGTGTTTAGTAGCAAAGTAATATGATAGTGGTGATAACGGTAGCAAAAGGTAACAGTAGTAAAAGTAATGTTTTTGGTATTTTGTAGTGATGATAGCAATAGCAACGGAAAAGTAAATAAGCGAAGAACAATATACGGAAAGCTCGTAGGCAATGGATCGGTGATGAAGAATTATGCCGGATGTGGTTCATCATGTAACAATCATAACCTAGGGTGACACGGAACTAGCTCCAGTTCATTGATATAATGTAGGCAGTTATTCTGAATATAGTCATACGTGCTTATGGAAAAGAACTTGCATGACATCTTTTGTCCTACCCTCCCGTGGCAGCGGGGTCCTTACGGAAACTAAGGGATATTAAGGCCTCCTTTTAATAGAGAACCGGAACAAAGCATTAACACATAGTGAATACATGAACTCCTCAAACTACGGTCATCACCGGTAAGTATCCCGATTATTGTCACTTCGGGGTTAACGGATCATAACACATAATAGGTGACTATAGACTTGCAAGATAGGATCAAGAACATTCATATATTGATGAAAACATAATAGGTTCAGATCTGAAATCATGGAACTCGGGCCCTAATGACAAGCATTAAGCATAGCAGAGTCATAGCAACATCAATCTCAGAACATAGTGGACACTAGGGATCAAACCCTAACAAAACTAACTCGATTAGATGATAGATCCCATCCAACCCATCACCGTCCAGCAAGGTGGTGGCCCCTGGCCTTCATCTTTGGCAGGTATTTTTCTTATTTTCTGAAAAGTGTCTTCGTGAAGTTTCAGGGCATTCTGAGAATGTCTGCTCCTGCACATAAATAACACCATGGTAGTTCTACTGAAAACAGCGTCAGTTCGGGTTAGTTCCATTCAAATCATGCAAGTTAGAGTCCAAAACAAGGGCAAAAGTGTTTGGAAAAGTAGATACGTTGGAGACGTATCAAGTCCCCCAAGCTTAAACCTTTGCTTGTCCTCAAGCAATTCAGTTGATAAACTGAAAGTGATAAAGAAAAACTTTTACAAACTCTGTTTTCTCTTGTTGTTGTAAATATGTAAAGCCAGCATTCAAGTTTTCAGCAAAGATTATAACTAACCACATTTGCAATAACGCTTAGGTCTCAAGTTTACTCATATCAATAGCATGATCAACTAGCGAGCCATAATAATAAAACTCGGATGACAACACTTTCTCAAAACAATCATAATATGATATAACAAGGTGGTATCTCGCTATCCCTTTCTGAGACCGCAAAACATAAATGCAGAGCACCTTTAAAGACCAAGGACTGACTAGACATTGTAATTCATGGTAAAAGAGATCCAGTCAAGTCATACTCAATGTAAACTAACAATAATGAATGCAAATGACAGCGGTGCTCTCCAGCTGGTGCTTTTAATAAGAGGATGATGACTCGGCATAAAAGTAAATAGATAGGCCCTTCGCAGAGGGAAGCAGGGATTTGTAGAGGTGCCAGAGCTCGGTTTTGAAACAGAGGTGAATAATATTTTGAGCGGTATACTTTCATTGTCAACATAACAACCAAGAGATGGCGATATCTTCCATGCTACACACATTATAGGATGTTCCCAAACAGAATGGTAAAGTTTATACTCCCCCTTCCACCACAAGCATCAATCCATGGCTTGCTCGAAACAACGAGTGCCTCCAACTAACAAGAGTCCCAGGGGGAGTTTTGTTTGCAATTATTTTGATTTAGTTTGCATAAAGCATGGGACTGGGCATCCCAGTGACCAGCCATTTATCTCGTGAGTGAGGAGCGGAGTCCACTCCTCTTGAGAATAACCCGCCTAACATGGAAGATACAGACAGCCCTAGTTGATACATGAGCTATTCGAGCATACAAAACAGGATATTTATTTGAAGGTTTAGAGTTTGGCACATACAAATTTACTTGGAACGGCATGTAGATACCGTATATAGGTAGGTATAGTGGACTCATGTGGAATAACTTTGGGGTTTAAGGAGTTTGGATGCACAAGCAGTATTCCCGCTTAGTACAGGTGAAGTCTAGCAAAAGACTGGGAAGCGACCACCTAGAGAGCGACAACAGTCATGAACATGCATTAAAATTAATCAACACCGAATGCAAGCACGAGTAGGATATAATCCACCATGAACATAAATATCGTGAAGGCTATATTGATTTTGTTTCAACTACATGCATGAACATGTGCCAAGTCAAGTCACTTAAATCATTCAGAGGAGGATACCACCTATCATACCACATCATAATTATTTTAATAGCATGTTGGCATGCAAGGTAAACCATTATAACTCATAGCTAATCAAGCATGGCACAAGAAACTATGATCTCTAATTGTCATTGCAAACACGTTTATTCATAATAGGCTGAATCAGGAACGATGAACTAATCATATTTACAAAAACAAAAGAGGTCGAGTTCATACCAGCTTTTCTCATCTCTGCCAATCCATCATATAACATCATAATTGCCCTTCACTTGCACGACCGAATAGTGTGAATAATAATAATAGTGCACGTGCATTGGACTAAGTTGGAATGTGCAGGCATTCAATAAACAGGAGAAGACAAGGCAATATGGGCTCTTTTGTCAGATCAACAATAATGCATATAAGAGCCACTTCAACAATTTAATTATGGTCTTCTCCTATCGACCCCCAAAGAAAATAAAAGAAATAAAACAATTTACACAGGAAAGCTCCCAACAAGCAAAAGAAGAACAGGAAATCTTTTTTGGTTTTCTTTTTAATTATTACTACAAGCATGGAAGTAAACTAATTAAAAGTTACAACTAATTTTTTTTTGGTTTTCTTAAGGTTTATTAAACACACAAGAAGAAAGCATAAAAAGGAAAGTAAACTAGCATGGATGATATAATGAAAAATTATGAGCACCAACATCTAGCAATGAGTGTGTGAACATAAATGTAATGTCGGTGAGAAATACGTACTCCCCCAAGCTTAGGCTTTTGGCCTAAGTTGGTCTATGGCCACGGCTGGCCTGGCTGATATCCATAATAGTAGCTGGGTCGTACTGTGATGCAGCAGCTATCGCCTGCTGAGCTGCAGCGTGGCGACGAGCGGCCTCCTCTCTCCTCTCGTACTCATCTGCCTCCTCTCTAGTAATGGTATATCCTCCTCTTGCCTGATAATCAAAGAAAGCGGGAGCAGGGAGAGTAATACGGACAACACGGCGTCTGTCAAAGATTAGTCGATACTAGAGAGGTGATTCATTCCTCTCGACAAACTGGTGGTGGACCATAGCATTGAAATCTAGATAGGCAGGAGGTAATTCAATATCATCTTCGTGTACATCTATACCAAGAAAATTAGCTATGTGGGTTGCATAAATTCCACCAAAGAAATCTCCATTACGTCTATTAAGATGCAACCTACGTGCAACAATAGCTCCCAAATTATATGATTTGTCTCCTAACACAACACTCCTAAGAATACTAAGATCGGGGAGACACATGTGACATGCCTCATCTTTACCATTTATGCATCTACCTATGAAGAGAGCAAAATAATGTATAGCAGGAAAGTGAATGCTCCCTATGGTAGCTTGTGTAATATCTCTAGATTCTCCCACAGTTATATTAGCAAGAAAATCTCTAAATTCAGATTTGCGAGGATCCCTTATACAACCCCATTATGGAAGTTTGCAAGTAGTGGTAAAATCCTCTAAGTCCATGGTATAAGATTTATCATAAAGATCAAACAGGACAGTTGGAGAATTACGTGAAGTTGAAAATTCAAACCTCCTTACAAAGGAACTAGTGAGATTATGATACTGACTGCACTTCTCTTCCTCGAAGCTCACGAGATCAGCGTTACACAAATATGCATTGAATTCCTCTTTTATTCCCGCTCGATTCATAAAATTTTCAGAAGGCCACTCACAAGGACGCACTAGAGCGTCTCTTGGTGGCTCTTCGTCAGCATCACGCATTGCAAGTCTGGGTCCTTGCTTCCTTGAAGAACCACCTTGGAACATTTTCCTAAGCATTTTACTTCCTCTGAAAAATTCTGAAATTTTTTATTAACTTCAAAATAAAAGTAAACCAAACTCAATAATATTGATAGCAACTACTCCTACAAGTGCCTAGGGCCTATATCATGCATCAAAACTACTTTTGACCATATAAATTTGACATGCAAGCTCAAGAACAGGGTCACCTAAGCAGCAAAAATTTGCAATGAATAAAGCACTAGAACAAAAACTAATTGGACCAACGGAGGAGTCACATACCAAGGAACAATCTCCCCAAGCAGTTTTGTGAGAGGTGCTTTGAGCAAGGAGATCGAAAATGGCAGCAAAACGAGCTTGGACTCGGGTTTGAGCTGGTTATTCGTGTTTGGGGAGGAAGATGAAGTGTGTGGGTGCAGGAATAAGTGGAGGAGGGCCACCGTGGGCCCACAAGGCAGGGGGCGCGCCCTCCACCCTCGTGAGCAGGTGGTTGGCCCCCCTCATGTGTTCTCAGTTCCATAAATCCTCAAATATTCTAGAAAAAATCATATTTAATTTTCAGGGCATTTGGAGAACTTTTATTTTCGAGGTATTTTATATTGCACGGATAATCAGATAACAGACAAACAAATATTTGTTTTTATTTTATTTAATATAAATAACAGAAAGTAAAAGTGGGGTACAGAAGGTTGTGCCTTCTAGTTTCATCCATCTCATGATCATCAAAAGGAATCCACTAACAAGGTTGATCAAGTCTTGTTAACGAACTCATTCCGAGTAACATGGAACCGGAGAAATTTCGAATAACACTATGTTACCTCAATGGGGATATGCACATCCCCAATAATAAGAATATCATATCTCTTCTTGACAGTAGGAAGAGGAAATTCAAAACCTCCAAATATAATCGATGGAATTTTTCCAATAGAGTTGATACTGTGAACTTGAGGTTGTTTCCTCGGAAAGTGTACCGTATGCTCATTACCGTTAACATGAAAAGTGACATTGCCTTTAGTGCAATCAATAACAGCCCCTGCAGTATTCAAAAATGGTCTTCCAAGAATAATAGACATACTATCGTCCTCAGGAATATCAAGAATAACAAAGTCAGTTAAAATAGTAACATTTGCAACTACAACAGGCACATCCTCACAAATACCGACAGGTATAGCAGTTGATTTATTAGCCATTTGCAAAGATATTTCATTAGGTGTCAACTTATTCAAATCAAGTCTACGATATAAAGAGAGAGGCATAACACTAACACCGGCTCCAAGATCACATAAAGCAGTTTTAACATAATTTCTTTTAATAGAGCATGGTATAGTGGGTACTCCTGGATCTCCAAGTTTCTTTGGTATTCCACCCTTAAAAGTATAATTAGCAAGCATGGTGGAAATTTCAGCTTCCAGTATCTTTCTTTTATTTGTAATAATATCTTTCATATACTTAGCATAAGGATTTGTTTTAAGCATATCAGTTAATCGCATACGCAAAAAGATAGGTCTAATCATTTCAGCGAAGCGCTCAAAATCCTCATCATTCTTTTTCTTGGATGTTTTGGGAGGAAAGGGCATGGGTTTTTGAACCCATGGTTCTATTTCTTTACCATGTTTCCTAGCAACAAAATCTTTCTTATCGTAATGTTGATTCTTTGATTGTGGGTTATCAAGATCAACAGCAGGTTCAATTTCTATGTCCTTATCATTACTAGGTTGAGCATCATCATGAACATTATCATTAACATTACCACTAGTTTCAGTTTCATTACCAGGTTGTGTTTCAGCATTAGAAATAGAAATATCATTTGGATTCTCAGGTGTTTCAACAATAGGATCACTAGAAAGCATGCAAAGTCCTATCATTTTTCTTTTTCTTCTTTTTAGAAGAACTAGGTGCATCTATATTGTTTCTCTAAGAATCTTGCTCAATTCTCTTAGGATGCCTTCAGGATACAAAGGTTCCTGAGTCATTCTACCAGTTCTAGTAGCCACTCTAATAGCATAATCATTATCTTTACTATTCAATTCATTGAGCAAATCATTTTGAGCTTTAAGTACTTGTTCTACTTGAGTGGTAACCATAGAAGCATGTTTACTAATAAGTTTAAGTTCACCTTTGACATTAGCCATATAATCACCCAAGTGTCCAAGCATATTTGAATTATATTTTAATTGTCTACCAAAATAAGCATTAAAGTCTTCTTGCTTAGCCATAAATTTATCAAACTCATCTAAGCATGGGCTAGCAATTTTAGTAAATGGGATTACAGCTTTATCATATCTATAGAGAGAATTTACCTTTACTGCCTGTGTCGGGTTATCAAGACCATGAGTTTCTTCAATAGGTAAAGGATTAAGATTATATGTTTCTTCAACAGGCGGTAAATTAAGACCGTGTATTTCTTCAATAGGAGGTAAATTCTTAACATCTTCAGATTTAATACCTTTTTTTCATAGATTTCTTTGCCTCTTGCATATCTTCAGGACTGAGAAATAGAATACCCCTCTTCTTCGGAGTTGGTTTAGGAATTGGCTTCGGAGGTGTCCAATTATTTTCATTTTGTCAACATATTATTCAATAGAATTTCAGCTTCATCCGGTGTTCTTTCCCTGAAAACAGAACCAGCACAACTATCCAGGTAATCTCTGGAGGCATCGGTTAGTCCAATATAAAATATATCAAGTATTTCATTTTTCTTAAGAGGATGATCAGGCAAAGCATTAAGTAATTGGAGAAGCCTCCCCCAAGCTTGTGGGAGACTCTCTTCTTCAATTTGCACAAAATTATATATATCCCTTAAAGTAGCTTGTTTCTTATGAGCAGGGAAATATTTAGCAAAGAAGTAATAAATCATATCCTGGGGACTACGCACACAACCAAGATCAAGAGAATTAAACCATATCTTAGCATCACCCTTTAATGAGAATGGAAATATTTTAAGGATGTAAAAGTAACGAGTTCTCTCATCTTTAGTGAACAGGGTAGCTATATCATTCAGTTTAGTAAGATGTGCCACAACAGTTTCAGATTCATAACCATGAAAAGGATCAGATTCAACCAAAGTAAATATATCAGGATCAATAGAGAATTCATAATCCTTATCAGTAACAAAGATAGGTGAAGTAGCAAAAGCGGGGTCAGGTTTCATTCTATCATTTAGAGATTGCTTACTCCATTTAGCTAGTAGTTTTTTAAGTTCAGTTCTATTTCTGCAAGCTAAAATAGCTAAAGAAGCATCTTGATCAAAAACATAACCCTTAGGAATGGCAAGTGGTTCTTCATCATCAGTTTCATCAGTATCATAAGATTCAATATTTTCAATTTCTCTAGCCCTAGCAAGTTGTTCATCAAGAAAATCACTAAGTGGCATAGTAGTATCAGGCATAGAGGTAGTTTCATCATAAGTATCATGCATAGCAGAAGCGGCATCATCAATAACATGCGACATATCAGAACGAATAGCAGAAGCAGGTGTAGGTGTCGCAAACTTACTCATAACAGAAGGTGAATCAAGTGCAGAGCTAGATGGAAGTTCCATACCTCCCCTCGTAGTTGAGGGATAGATCTTGGTTTTTGGATCTCTCAAGTTCTTCATAATGATAAGCAGATATATATCCCAAGTGACTCAAAGAATAGAGCTATGCTCCCCGGCAATGGCGCCAGAAAATAGTCTTGATAACCCACAAGTATAGGGGACCCCAACAGTTTTCGAGGGTAGAGTATTCAACCCAAATTTATTGATTCGACACAAGGGGAGCCAAAGAATATTCTCAAGTATTAGCAGCTGAGTTGTCAATTCAACCACACCTGGAAACTTAATATCTGCAGCAAAGTGTTTAGTAGCAAAGTAATATGATAGTGGTGATAATGGTAGCAAAAGGTAACAGTAGTAAAAGTAATGGTTTTGGTATTTTGTAGTGATGGTAGCAATAGCAACGGAAAACTAAATAAGCGAAGAACAATATATGGAAAGCTCGTAGGCAATGGATCGGTGATGGAGAATTATGCCGGATGCGGTTCATCATGTAACAGTCATAACCTAGGGTGACACAGAACTAGCTCAAGTTCATTGATATAATGTAGGCATGTATTCCGAATATAGTCATACATGCTTATGGAAAAGAACTTGCATGACATCTTTTGTCCTACCCTCCCGTGGCAGCGGGGTCCTTACGGAAACTAAGGGATATTAAGGCCTCCTTTTAATAAAGAACCTGAACAAAGCATTAACACATAGTGAATACATGAACTCCTCAAACTACAGTCATCACCGGCAAGTATCCCGATTATTGTCACTTCGGGGTTAACGGATCATAACACATAATAGGTGACTATAGACTTGCAAGATAGGATCAAGAACACTCATATATTGATGAAAACATAATAGGTTCAGATCTGAAATCATGGCACTCAGGCCCTAGTGACAAGCATTAAGCATAGCAAAGTCATAGCAACATCAATCTCAGAACATAGTGGACACTAGGGATCAAACCCTAACAAAACTAACTCGATTACATGATAGATCCCATCCAACCCATCACCGTCCAGCAAGCCTATGATGGTATTACTCACGCACGGCGGTGAGCATCATGAAATTGGTGATGGAGGATGGTTGATGATGACGATGGCGACAGATTCCCCTCTCCGGAGCCTCGAACGGACTCCAGATCAGCCCTCCCGAGAGGTTTTAGGGCTTGGCGGCGGCTCCGTATCGTAAAACGCGATGATTTCTTCTCCCTGATTTTTTTCTCCCCGAAACTCAATATATGGAGGTGGAGTTGGAGTCGGAGAGGCAATAGGGGGCCCATGAGGTAGGGGGCGCGCCCCCCACCCTCGTGGCAAGGTGGTGAACCCCCTGGCCTTCATCTTTGGCAGGTATTTTTCTTATTTTCTGAAAAGTGTCTCCATGAAGTTTCAGGTCATTCTGAGAATGTTTGCTCCTGCACATAAATAACACCATGGTAGTTCTACTGAAAACAGCGTCAGTCCGAGTTAGTTCCATTCAAATCATGCAAGTTAGAGTCCAAAACAAGGGCAAAAGTGTTTGGAAAAGTAGATACGTTGGAGACGTATCAGCGACAGAGGCAAGGGGGTTGATGGGTGAAGGAAATATGCCCTAGAGGCAATAATAAAGTTATTCTTTATTTCCTTATATCATGATAAATGTTTATTATTCATGCTAGAATTGTATTAACCGGAAACATAATACATGTGTGAATACATAGACAAACAGAGTGTCACTAGTATGCCTCTACTTGACTAGCTCATTAATCAAAGATGGTTATGTTTCCTAACCATGAACAAGGAGTTGTTATTTGATTAACGGGATCACATCATTAGGTGAATGATCTGATTGACATGACCCATTCCATTAGCTTAGCACCCGATCGTTTAGTATGTTGCTATTGCTTTCTTCATGACTTATACATGTTCCTATGACTATGAGATTATGCAAGTCCCGTTTGCCGGAGGAACACTTTGTGTGCTACCACACGTCACAACGTAAATGGGTGATTATAATGGTGCTCTACAGGTGTCTCCAAAGGTACATGTTGGGTTGGCATATTTCGAGATTAGGATTTGTCACTCCGATTGTCGGAGAGGTATCTCTGGGCCCTCTCGGTAATGCACATCACATAAGCTTGCAAGCATTGCAACTAATGAGTTAGTTGCGAGATGATGTATTACAGAACAAGTAAAGAGACTTGCTGGTAACGAGATTGAACTAGGTATTGAGATACCAACCATCGAATCTCGGGCAAGTAACATACCGATGACAAAGGGAACAACGTATGTTGTTATGCGGTCTGACCGATAAAGATCTTCGTAGAATATGTAGGAGCCAATATGAGCATCCAGGTTCCGCTATTGGTTATTGACCGAAGACGTGTCTCGGTCATGTCTACATTGTTCTCGAACCCGTAGGGTCCGCACGCTTAAGGTTTCGATGACAGTTATATTATGAGTTTTTATGTACCGAAGTTAGTTCGGAGTCCCGGATGTGATCACGGACATGACGAGGAGTCTCGAAATGGTTGAGACATAGAGATTGATATATTGGACGGCTTTATTCGGACACCGGAAGTGTTCCGGGTGATTTCGGAGAAAACCAGAGAGCCGGAGGGTTACCGGAAACCCCCCGGGAGAAGTAATGGGCCATATGGGCCTTAGTGGAGAGAGAGAGGGGCAGCCAAAGGTGGGCCGCGCTCCTCCTCCCCCCTGGTCCGAATTGGACTAGGAGAGGGGGGCGGCGCCCCCCTTTCCCTCTCCCTCCCCACTTCTTTCCCCCTCCTAGTAGGAGTCCTACTCCTAGGACTCCTACTAGGAGGAGGACTCCTCCTTGGCGCGCCATAGAGGGCCGGCCAGCCTCCTCCCCTTGATCGTTTATATAAGGGGCAGGGGGCACCCCTTGACACACATGTTGATCCACGTGATCATATTCTTAGCCGTGTGCGGTGCCCCCTTCCACCATAGTCCTCGATAATATTGTAGCAGTGCTTAGGCGAAGCCCTGCGACGGTAGTGCATCAAGATCGTCACCACTCCGTCGTGCTGACGGAACTCTTCCCCGACACTTTGCTGGATCGGAGTCCGGGGATCGTCATCGAGCTGAACGTGTGCTAGAACTCGGAGGTGCCGTAGTTTCGGTGCTTGATCGGTCGCGCCGTGGAGACGTACGACTACATCAACCAAACGCTTCCGTTGTCGATCTACAAGGGTACGTAGATCACACTCTCCCCTCTCGTTGCTATGCATCACCATGATCTTGCGTGTGCGTAGGAATTTTTTTGAAATTACTACGTTCCCCAACAGTGGCATCCGAGCCTAGGTTTTATATGTTGATGTTATATGCACGAGTAGAACACAAGTGAGTTGTGGGCGATATAAGTCATACTGCTTACCAGCATGTCATACTTTGGTTTGGCGGTATTCTTGGACGAAGCGGCCCGGACCGACATTACGCGTACGCTTACGCGAGACCGGTTCTCCCGACATGCTTTGCACATAGGTGGCTTGCGGGTGACAGTTTCTCCAACTTCAGTTGAACCGAGTGTGGCTACGCCCGGTCCTTGCGAAGGTTAAAACAGAACCAACTTGACAAACTATCATTGTGGTTTTGATGCGTAGGTAAGATTGGTTCTTGCTTAAGCCCGTAGCAGCCACGTAAAACTTGCAACAACAAAGTAGAGGACGTTCTAACTTGTTTTTGCAGGGCATGTTGTGATGTGATATGGTCAAGACATGATGCTAAATTTTATTGTATGAGATGATCATGTTTTGTAACCGAGTTATCGGCAACTGGCAGGAGACATATGGTTGTCGCTTTATTGTATGCAATGCAATCGCTGTAATGCTTTACTTTATCACTAAGCGGTAGCGATAGTCGTGGAAGCATAAGATTGGCGAGACGACAACGATGCTACGATGGAGATCAAGGTGTCGCGCCGGTGACGATGGTGATCACGACGGTGCTTCGGAGATGGAGATCACAAGCACAAGATGATGATGGCCATATCATATCACTTATATTGATTGCATGTGATGTTTATCTTTTATGCATCTTATCTTGCTTTGATTGACGGTAGCATTATAAGATGATCTCTCACTAATTATCAAGAAGTGTTCTCCCTGAGTATGCACCGTTGCGAAAGTTCTTCGTGCTGAGACACCACGTGATGATCGGGTGTGATAGGCTCTACGTTCAAATACAACGGGTGCAAAACAGTTGCACACGCGGAATACTCAGGTTATACTTGACGAGCCAAGCATACAGATATGGCCTCGGAACACAGAGACCGAAAGGTCGAGCGTGAATCATATAGTAGATATGATCAACATAGTGATGTTCACCAATGAAACTACTCCATCTCACGTGATGATCGGACATGGTTTAGTTGATTTGGATCACGTGATCACTTAGAGGATTAGAGGGATGTCTATCTAAGTGGGAGTTCTTAAGTAATTTGATTAATTGAACTTAAATTTATCATGAACTTAGTACCTGATAGTATTTGCTTGATGTTATGTTGTTGTAGATAGATGGCTCGTGCTGTTGTTCCGTTGAATTTTAATGCGTTCCTTGAGAAAGCAAAGTTGAAAGATGATGGTAGCAATTACACGGACTGGGTCCGTAACTTGAGGATTATCCTCATTGCTGGACAGAAGAATTACGTCCTGGAAGCACCGCTGGGTGCCAGGCCTGCTGCTGGAGCAACACCAGATGTTATGAACGTCTGGCAGAGCAAAGCTGATGACTACTCGATAGTTCAGTGTGCCATGCTTTACGCTTAGAATCGGACTTCAACGACGTTTTGAACGTCATGGAGCATATGAGATTTCCAGGAGTTGAAGTTAATATTTCAAGCAAATGCCCGGATTGAGAGATATGAAGTCTCCAATAAGTTCTATAGCTGCAAGATGGAGGAGAACAGTTCTGTCAGTGAGCATATACTCAAAATGTCTGGGTATAATAATCACTTGATTCAATTGGGAGTTAATCTTCCAGATGATTGCGTCATTGACAGAATTCTCCAATCACTGCCACCAAGCTACAAGAGCTTCGTGATGAACTATAATATGCAAGGGATGAATAAGACTATTCCCGAGCTCTTCGCAATGCTGAAAGCTGCGGAGGTAGAAATCAAGAAGGAGCATCAAGTGTTGATGGTCAACAAGACACTAGTTTCAAGAAAAAGGGCAAAGGGAAGAAGGGGAACTTCAAAAGAACGGCAAGCAAGTTGCTGCTCAAGAGAAGAAACCCAACCTGGACCTAAGCCTGAAACTGAGTGCTTCTACTGCAAGCAGACTGGTCACTGGAAGCGGAACTGCCCCAAGTATTTGGCGGATAAGAAGGATGGCAAGGTGAACAAAGGTATATGTGATATACATGTTATTGATGTGTACCTTACTAATGCGCAGTAGCACCTGGGTATTTGATACTGGTTCTGTTGCTAATATTTGCAACTCGAAACAGGGACTACGGATTAAGCGAAGATTGGCTAAGGACGAGGTGACGATGCGCGTGGGAAATGGTTCCAAAGTCGATGTGATTGCAGTCGGCACGCTACCTCTACATCTACCTTCGGGATTAATATTAGACCTAAATAATTGTTATTTGGTGCCAGCGTTAAGCATGAACATTATATCTGGATCTTGTTTGATGCGAGACGGTTATTCATTTAAATCAGAGAATAATGGTTGTTCTATTTATATGAGTAATATCTTTTATGGTCATGCACCCTTGAAGAGTGGTCTATTTTTGTTGAATCTCGATAGTAGTGATACACATATTCATAATAGTTGAAGCCAAAAGATGCAGAGTTGATAATGATAGTGCAACTTATTTGTGGCACTGCCGTTTAGGTCATATCGGTGTAAAGCGCATGAAGAAACTCCATACTGATGGACTTTTGGAACCACTTGATTATGAATCACTTGGTACTTGCGAACCGTGCCTCATGGGCAAGATGACTAAAACACCGTTCTCCGGTACTATGGAGAGAGCAACAGATTTGTTGGAAATCATACATACAGATGTATGTGGTCTGATGAATATTGAGGCTCGTGGCGGATATCGTTATTTTCTCACCTTCACAGATGATTTAAGCAGATATGGGTATATCTACTTAATGAAACATAAGTCTGAAACATTTGAAAAGTTCAAAGAATTTCAGAGTGAAGTTGAAAATCATCGTAACAAGAAAATAAAGTTTCTACGATCTGATCGTGGAGGAGAATATTTGAGTTACGAGTTTGGTGTACATTTGAAACAATGCGGAATAGTTTCGCAACTCACGCCACCCGGAACACCACAGCGTAATGGTGTGTCCGAACGTCGTAATCGTACTTTACTAGATATGGTGCGATCTATGATGTCTCTTACTGATTTACCGCTAGTTTTGGGGTTATGCTTTGGAGACGGCGCATTCACGTTAAATAGGGCACCATCAAAATCCGTTGAGACGACGCCTTATGAACTATGGTTTGGCAAGAAACCAAAGTTGTCGTTTCTGAAAGTTTGGGGCTGCGATGCTTATGTGAAAAAGCTTCAACCTGATAAGCTCGAACCCAAATCGGAGAAATGTGTCTTCATAGGATATCCAAAGGAAACTATTGGACACCTTCTATCACAGATCGAAGGCAAGACTTTTGTTGCTAAATTCGGAAACTTTCTAGAGAAGGAGTTTCTCTCGAAAGAAGTGAGTGGGAGGAAAGTAGAACTTGACGAGGTAACTGTACCTGCTCCCTTATTGGAAAGTAGTGCATCACAGAAAACTGTTTTGTGACACCTACAATAGTGAGGAAGCTAATGATATGATCATGAAACTTCAGAACAAGATACTGCTGAACCTCGTAGATCAACCAGAGTGAGATCCGCCAGAGTGGTACGGTAATCCTGTTCTGGAAGTCATGCTACTAGATCATGATGAACCTACGAACTATGAAGAAGCGATGGTGAGCCCAGATTCCGCAAATGGCTTGAAGCCATGAAATCTGAGATGGGATCCATGTATGAGAACAAAGTATGGACTTTGGTTGACTTGCCCATGATCGGCAAGCAATTGAGAATAAATGGATCTTCAAGAAGAAGACTGACGCTGACGGTATATGTTACTGTCTACAAAGCTCGACTTGTCGCAAAAGGTTTTCGACAAGTTCAAGGGATTGACTACGATGAGACCTTCTCACCCGTAGCGATGCTTAAGTCTGTCCGAATCATGTTAGCAATTGCCGCATTTTATGATTATGAAATTTGGCAAATGGATGTCAAAACTGCATTCCTTAATGGATTTCTTAAAGAAGAGTTGTATATGATGCAACCAGAAGGTTTTGGCGATCCAAAGGAGCTAACAAAGTGTGCAAGCTCCAGCGATCCATTTATGGACTGGTGCAAGCCTCTCGGAGTTGGAATAACGCTTTGATAGTGTGATCAAAGCATTTGGTTTTATACAGACTTTTGGAGAAGCCTGTATTTACAAGAAAGTGAGTGGGAGCTCTGTAGCATTTCTGATATTATATGTGGATGACATATTATAATTGGAAATGATATAGAATTTCTGGATAGCATAAAGGGATACTTGAATAAGAGTTTTTTCAATGAAAGACCTCGGTGAAGCTGCTTACATATTGGGCATTAAGATCTATAGAGATAGATCAAGACGCTTAATTGGACTTTCACAAAGCACATACCTTGACAAAGTTTTGAAGAAGTTCAAAATGATCAAGCAAAGAAAGGGTTCTTGCCTGTGTTACAAGGTGTGAAGTTGAGTAAGACTCAATGCCCGACCACTGCAGAAGATAGAGAGAAAATGAAAGATGTTCCCTATGCTTCAGCCATAGGCTCTATCATGTATGCAATGCTGTGTACCAGACCTGATGTGTGCCTTGCTTAGTTTAGCAGGGAGGTACCAAAGTAATCCAGGAGTGGATCACTGGACAGCGGTCAAGAACATCCTGAAATACCTGAAAAGGACTAAGGATATGTTTCTCAGTATATGGAGGTGACAAAGAGCTCATCGTAAATGGTTACGTTGATGCAAGCTTTGACACTGATCCGGACGATTCTAAATCGCAAACCGGATACGTGTTTATATTAAACGGTGGAGCTGTCAGTTGGTGCAGTTCTAACACAGAGCGTCGTGTGGGATCTATATGTGAAGCGGAGTACATAGCTGCTTTCGGAAGCAGCAAATGAAGGAGTCTGGATGAAGGAGTTCATATCCGATCTAGGTGTCATACCTAGTGCATCGGGTCCAATGAAAATCTTTTGTGACAATACTGGTGCAATTGCCTTGGCAAAGGAATCCAGATTTCACAAGAGAACCAAGCACATCAAGAGACGCTTCAATTCCATCCGGGATCTAGTCCAGGTGGGAGACATAGAGATTTGCAAGATACATACGGATCTGAATGTGGCAGACCCGTTGACTAAGCCTCTTCCACGAGCAAAACATGATCAGCACCAAGGTCCATGGGTGTTAGAATCATTACTGTGTAATCTAGATTATTGACTCTAGTGCAAGTGGGAGACTGAAGGAAATATGCCCTAGAGGCAATAATAAAGTTATTATTTATTTCCTTATATCATGATAAATGTTTATTATTCATGCTAGAATTGTATTAACCGGAAACATAATACATGTGTGAATACATAGACAAACAGAGTGTCACTAGTATGCCTCTTCTTGACTAGCTCGTTATCAAAGATGGTTATGTTTCCTAACCATGACAAGGAGTTGTTATTTGATTAATGGGATCACATCATTAGGTGAATGATCTGATTGACATGACCCATTCCATTAGCTTAGCACCCGATCGTTTAGTATGTTGCTATTGCTTTCTTCATGACTTATACATGTTCCTATGACTATGAGATTATGCAACTCCCGTTTGCCGGAGGAACTCTTTGTGTGCTACCAAACGTCACAACGTAACTGGGTGATTATAAAGGTGAGCTCTACAGGTGTCTCCAAAGGTACATGTTGGGTTTGGCGTATTTCGAGATTAGGATTTGTCACTCCGATTGTCGGAGAGGTATCTCTGGGCCCTCTCGGTAATGCACATCACATAAGCCTTGCAAGCATTGCAACTAATGAGTTAGTTGCGAGATGAGGTATTACGGAACGAGTAAAGAGACTTGCCGGTAACGAGATTGAACTAGGTATTGAGATACCGACGATCGAATCTCGGGCAAGTAACATACCGATGACAAAGGGAACAACGTATGTTGTTATGCGGTCTGACCGATAAAGATCTTCGTAGAATATGTAGGAGCCAATATGAGCATCCAGGTTCCGCTATTGGTTATTGACCGGAGACGTGTCTCGGTCATGTCTACATTGTTCTCGAACCCGTAGGGTCCGCACGCTTAAGGTTTCGATGACAGTTATATTATGAGTTTATGAGTTTTGATGTACCGAAGTTAGTTCGGAGTCCCGGATGTGATCACGGACATGACGAGGAGTCTCGAAATGGTCGAGACATAAAGATTGATATATTGGACGGCTTTATTCGGACACCGGAAGTGTTCCGGGTGATTTCGGAGAAAACCGGAGAGCCGGAGGGTTACCGGAAACCCCCCGGGAGAAGTAATGGGCCATATGGGCCTTAGTGGAGAGAGAGAGGGGCAGCCAAAGGTGGGCCGCGCGCCTCCTCCCCCCTGGTCCGAATTGGACTAGGAGAGGGGGGCGGGGCCCCCCTTTCCCTCTCCCTCCCCACTTCTTTCCCCCTCCTAGTAGGAGTCCTACTCCTACTAGGAGGAGGACTCCTCCTTGGCGCGCCATAGGCCGGCCGGCCTCCTCCCCTTGATCCTTTATATACGGGGGCAGGGGGCACCCCTTGACACACAAGTTGATCCACGTGATCATATTCTTAGCCGTGTGCGGTGCCCCCTTCCACCATAGTCCTCGGTAATATTGTAGCGGTGCTTAGGCGAAGCCCTGCGATGGTAGTGCATCAAGATCGTCACCACGCCGTCGTGCTGATGGAACTCTTCCCCGACACTTTGCTGGATCGGAGTCCGGGGATCGTCATCGAGCTGAACATGTGCTAGAACTCGGAGGTGCCATAGTTTCGGTGCTTGATTGGTCGGGCCGTGGAGACGTACGACTACATCAACCAAACGCTTCCGTTGTCGATCTACAAGGGTACGTAGATCACACTCTCCCCTCTCGTTGCTATGCATCACCATGATCTTGTGTGTGCGTAAGAAAATTTTGAAATTACTACGTTCCCCAACAATGGGCTCAGAGAAGAGAGAGAAAAGAGCGGTCCGAGAGAAAGTGATGAAGGGAAAGGGAGAACGAAAACGACGACGGATGCAGGTTTTTTTAAATGATAGCAACGAAGTGCCGATGCAATGCGCATGATGCTATGAGATGAGATGCAACAAACAAATAAAACACACGACGAATCTCGGAAATCATGGAAGGCATCTAAAGCTCTGGTCTTGGGGAGTTTCAGGATGATGGAGACTATCATTCCCCCACAAGTCGGGATGAGACTCCGGACAATGAGAGAAAAAGAAAAAAGAAAAAAAGGAAGAAGAAGAAAAAGGAAAAATAAACAAAGAGATAAGGGGCATTGTTAGTATCCTTCACCACACTTGTGCTTCAAAGTAGCACCATGTTTTTCATATGGAGAGTCTCCTATGTTGTCACTTCCATATACTAGTGGGAATTTTTCATTATAGGATTAGATACATACCCACTTAGTTTTTATATTGAGCTTTCATACACTTATAGCACTTAGTGCATTCGTTGCGTGGCAATCCCTACTTCTCGCATTGATATCAATTGATGGGCATATCCATAGCCCGTTGGTTAGCCACGTCAATGTGAGTCTTTCTACTTTTTTGTCTTCTTTATATTTACCCCTATCATCATATTCTATTCCACCAGTAGTGCTATATCCATGGCTTGCGCTCATGTATTGCATGAGGGTTGAAAAATATGAAGGGCGTTTAAAAGTATGAACCAATTGCTCGGCTTTTCATCGGGGTTGTGCATGATAAATACTTTGTGTTAAAATGACAGAACATGACAAGACTATATGATTTTGTAAGGATAGCTTTCTTTAGCATTGATATTTTGAAAGACATGATTGTTTGTTGGGATGCCTGAGTATTGATGTCTTTATGTCAAATTATATGCTATTGCTTTGAATCACTTATGTCTTAATATTCATGCCATGATTAGATATATGATCAAGTTTATGCTAGGTAGCATTCCACATCAAAAATTATATTTTTTATCATTTACCTGCTCGAGGACGAGCAGGAATTAAGCTTGGGGATGCTAATACGTCTCCATCGTATCTATAATTTTTGATTGTTTCATGCCAATATTAAACCACTTTCACATATTTTTGGCAATGTTTTATATGATTTATTGGACTGACCTATTGATCCATTGCCCAGTGCCAGTTCCTGTTTTTTGCATGTTTTTTTATCGTAGAATATCCATACCAAAAAAAGTCCAAATGCAATAAAATTTCACAGAGAATTATTTTGGAATATATGTGATTTTCGGGAGTTGGAATCACCGTGAACGGAGGCCCACACGGCCCACAAGACACCAGGGCGCGACAGAGGCCCCCTGGCGCGTGGTGGTGGGTTGTGCCCTCCTCGAACATCGGTTGGAGCTCTACTTCGGGCGCAAGGAAGCTTATAGCCGGGAAAAAGATCGTGTTAAAATCTCAGCGCAATCGGAGTTACGGATCTCCCGGAATATAAGAAATGGTTTTCGGCCAGATCAGGGGAACACGAAACAGAAGAGAACAGAGAGGGAGATCCAATCTCGGAGGGGCTCCCACCCCTCCGCCGCCATGGAGGCCATGGACCAGAGGGGGAACTCTCCTCCCATCTAGGGGGGAGGCCAAGGAAGAAGAAGAAGAAGAAGGAGGGGGGCTCTCTCCCCCTCTCTCCCGGTGGCGCCGGAGTGCCGCCGGGGCAAGGATCGTGATGGTAATCTACATCAACAATCTTGCTACCATCAACACCAACTCTCTCCCCCTCTATGTTGTGGTGTAACACCTCTTCCCCCCGCTGTAATCTCTACTTAAACATGGTGCTCAACTCCATATATTATTTCCCAATGTTCTATGGTTATCATATGATGTTTGAGTAGATCTATTTCGTCCTGTGGGTTAATCGTGATCTTGGTTGGTATGATTGTGTATTTTATTATTGGTGCTGTCCTACAGTGCCCTCCGTCTCGCGCAAACGTGAGGGCCCCCTGCTGTAGGGTGTTGCAATATGTCCGTGGTTTGCTTATTATCAGTGTTGCGGGGGTGACAGCAGCCTAAACACAGATAAGTGGGCTATGGCGTATGGGAGCAAAGAGGACTTGATACTTAATGCTATGGTTGGGTCTCACGACCTTAATGATCTTTAGTAGTTGCGGATGCTTGCTAGAGTTCCAATCATAAGTGCATTTGATCCAAGTAGAGAAAGTATGTTAGCTCATGCCTCTCCCTCATATATAATTTCAATAATGATTACCGGTACTTGTAATCGATTGCCTAGGGACAAATGACTTTCTTGTTGACAAAAGCTATCCACTTTTATTACCTTGCAATTTATTCGTAGTTTTATTCTCGCAAAGTACTCGTAGTTTTATTCTCGCCAAATAGTTTCATACTTGTTTCTGGTAAAGCAAACATTAAGTGTGCGTAGAATTGTATCGGTGGTCGATAGAACTTGAGGGAATATTTGTTCTGCCTTTAGCTCCTCATTGGGTCCGACACTCTTATTTATCAAAGAAGGCTAAAAACGGTCCCCTATACTTGTGGGTTATTGAAAGCACAAGTGCTCCCTAGGTGGTTTTGATAATTGATGACAACATATCTCTTGTTGGACTAACGTTTCTATCTAGCATGTTTCAGATAAGTTCAACAATGGAGTGGCATGGACTAAAGGTTGTGGGAACTCCTTCAAGATGCTAAGGACAAAGGATTGGCTAAAGCTTCAAGCTCAAGACTCCTCATTTTACATTTTAGTGATCCAAGATCACATTGAGTCTTTAGGAAAAGCCAATACTATCAAGGAGGGATGAGGTGTTGCTTAATGAGCCTCTTGCTTCATGTGCTTAGTGATATGCTCCAAAACCCTCAGCCACTTTCCCACTTCCACATATGACCTAAACCCTAAGCCAAACTTGGTCCTACCGATTCTTCCTATCCGGCGCCACCGAGTTTCACTTGTCATAAGCCACTGCCAAACCCTAATCAGTTCGGTCTCACCGATGGGTTCTCGGTCTTACCGAGATGGGCTTGCAAACTCTCTGTTACCCATTGCAATATTATCGGTCCCACCAAGATATGCAATCGGTCCCACCGAGTTTGCTTGGCCAAATCTCAGTTTCACTTATTACCTAAATCAGTCCCACCGAGTTTGAGTAATCGGTAAGACCGAGTTTTGGATTTACCCTAACCCTAGCACATCGGTCTCACCGAGTTGATCCAGTCGGTCCCACCAAAATCTCTAACGGTCACTAGGTTTACATTTTTGGTCCGACCGAGTTTGTTGATTCGGTCCCACCGAGATTGGAAAACTGTGTAACGGTTGGATTTTGTGTGGAGGCTATATATACCCCTCCACCTCTTCTTCATTCGAGGGGAGAGCCACCAGAACGCATACACCATTCCAACTTACATGTTCTGAGAAAGAACCACCTACTCATGTGTTGAGACCAAGATATTCCATTCCTACCATATGAATCTTGATCTCTAGCCTTCCCAAGTTGCTTTCCACTCAAATCTTCTTTCCACCAAATCCAAATCCTATGAGAGAGAGTTGAGTGTTGGGGAGACTATCATTTGAAGCACAAGAGGAAGGAGTTCATTACCTACACACCATTTGTTACTTCTTGGAGAGTGGTGTCTCCTAGATTGGCTAGGTGTCACTTGGGAGCCTCCGACAAGATTGTGGAGTTGAACCAAGGAGTTTGTAAGGGCAAGGAGATCGCCTACTTCGTGAAGATCTACCGCTAGTGAGGCAAGTCCTGTGTGGGCGATGGCCATGGTGGGATAGACAAGGTTGCTTCTTCATGGACCCTTTGTGGGTGGTTGCTTCTTCGTGGACCCTTCATGGGTGGAGCCCTGTGTGGACTTGCGCAACCGTTACCCTGTGTGGGTGGAGCCCTGTGTGGACTCTCGCAACCGTTACCCTTCGTGGGTTGAAGTCTCCATCAACGTGGATGTAGGATAGCACCACCTATCCGAACCACGGGAAAAACATCCGTGTCTCCAATTGCGTTTGAATTCTCCAAACCCTTCCCTTTACATTCTTGCAAGTTGCATGCTTTACATTCCGCTGCTCATATACTCTTTGCATGCTTGCTTGATATGTATTGTGTGTGTTGAAATTGTGCCTAAACTTTACTTAAACTGAAAAAGCTTAAAAATTGCAACTTTAGCATTAAGTGTCTAATCACCCCCCCCCCCTCTAGACACATCTACTTCTAGATCCTACAAGTGGTATCAGAGCTTTGGTCTCCATTGCCTTGGTTTAATCACCATTGGAGGAAGATGGATGTGTCTACATTAGGGAGTCTTAGACATAGAGTGCCTATTCTTGATGGAGAGTATTTTCATGAGTGGAAAAATGAGATGATTGTAATCTTCAATCAATATCATTTGAACAAGTACATTGCTAGCCCTTGTGCATCTCATATTGATCCTTTGCATCCTACCCTAGATGAAGACATTGACATGATTCGCAATCTTAGAACTATTGAGCTCATCATTAGAGGATTGCCCAAAAATTTGATTGCTAGTTTGCCTACTCAAAATTGTGCCTATACTATATGGAAATTTCTTGAGGAACGATTTCCTGATCATTCCTTGAGAACCTTGGATGAAATTCTCCATAAATCTATTGCCTTGAGTAAGATGAACTCTAGTGATCCTAGTTTTGGTAAATGTCTATTTGAACTTACCAATCTTAAGCATGCTAAAGGAGATGTTGGAATCATTAATGATATCATATTCAAAGCTATAAGAATTCATAAAAGTGACCACTTTGATGATCATTTATCTAATGAATTACCCTCTCTAGGAAATGATGAGTCACAAGATCATGATGAACATGAATTTTATGATGATGATGATAGTGACTTCGATATTGATGATGCAATGAGACATTTTGGTCTTATGGCAAATCTTCGGGGATATGAATCAGGAGGAAAGGAATGGGTTCTTGATAGTGGATGTACTGATCATATGACCGGAGATGAAGAGATGTTTCGTGAGCTTGCTGAAAATGACGGCCCTCGAAAATATGTCACCTTTGGTGATAATTCAAAGGGTAAAGTGGTTGGCCTTGGTAAGGTGGCCATCTCACATGATAGTTCCATTCAAAATGTCATGCTCATTGAATCTCTTGGCTACAACTTACTTTCAGTATCTAGACTTGCTGATTTCGGTTTGAATGTCCTATTTACTGAGGTAGATTGCCAAGTATTTCGTCGAGACAATAATAAAATGGTCTTTACGGGTATGCGTAGAGGTGATCTTTACATTGTCGATTTCTCTAAAAAGGCACAACCTAAAACTTGCTTTGTTGCTAAATCCTCAAAAGGTTGGTTGTGGCACAGACGACTAGGTCACGTTGGCATGAGAAACCTTGACAAGATTATTAAAGGAAATCATATCCTTGGAGTCAACGATGTCATATTTGATAAGGATAGACTTTGCAGTGCTTGTCAAGCAGGTAAATAGGTTGGAGGAAGACATCCCGTGAAGAACATCATGACCATAAGGAGGCCACTCGAGCTACTTCACATGGATCTTTTTGGTCCCAACGCCTATAAGAGTCTCGGTGGAAATTCCTTTGGTCTAGTTATAGTTGATGATTTTTCAAGATTTACGTGGGTGTTCTTTCTTAATGACAAGTCGCAGGTACAGAAGATCTTCAGAAACTTCGCTAGGAAGGCCCAAAATCAGTTTGATGTGAAGATCAAGAAAGTTCGGAGTGACAATGGAATGGAGTTCAAGAACGCAAATGTGGACACCTTTCTTGACGAAGAAGGGATTTCACATGAGTTCTCGGCTACGTACACACCTCAACAAAATGGAGTTGTTGAGAGGAAGAACCGGACGCTCATAGAAATGGCAAGAACGATGCTTGATGAATACAAGACGCCAAAGCACTTTTGGGCAGAAGCGGTTGAGAAAGCTTGTCACACAACAAATCGCCTATATCTTCACAAGCTACTCGGCAAGACGGCATACGAGCTTCTCACCGGTAACAAACCCCAAGTTGGATACTTTCAAGTATTCGGCTCAAAGTGCTACATTCTTGATAAGCATCGTCGTTCAAAGTTTGCTCCTAAATCTCATGAAGGTTTTCTACTTGGTTATGGCTCAAACTCTCACACTTACCGTGTCTACAACAATTTCACCCGAAAGGTTGAAGAGACGGTAGATGTGCAGTTTGATGAATCTAATGGCTCGCAAGTAGAGCAATTGCCAATTGATGTAGGAGACAAAGACCCTTCAGAAGCAATTCAAGACTTGTCCATTGGCAAAATTCGTCCAACGAAGGTGAAGGAGAGTACTTCATCCGTCCAAGTGGAAGCTTCTACTTCACAACAAGGTGAACCAAGGATCGACACGGAAGCATCCACAAGTGGGACACACCAAGATGAAGAAAACGAGGAAGTACGTCAAGATGAACATCAACAACCTCCTTCTCCACCACGACAAGAGAACGACGACGTCAACAATGAAGAAGGCCAAGAAGAAGAACAAGATGAAGAAGATGTTCAACGAAGACCCAAGCAAAAGCTCTCATGAGTTCGAGCAAGAATTGCCAAAGATCATCCCGTCGAGAAAATCCTCAATGATATACAAACCGGGAGAATCACTCACTCAAAAACTCGTTTAGCTAACTTTTGTGAAAACTATTCATTCATCTCTACCATTGAACCTATGAAGGTTGAAGAAGCATTGGAAGATCCGGATTGGATAAACGCTATGCATGAAGAGCTACATAATTTTGAGAGAAACCAAGTTTGGACATTGGTCGAGAAGCCCGACAACAACCACAACATCATTGGTACCAAATGGGTGTTTCGCAACAAGCAAGATGAAGATGGACAAGTGGTTCGCAACAAAGCACGTCTCGTCGCCCAAGGGTACACACAAGTCGAAGGTATGGACTATGGCGAGACGTATGCTCCCGTTGCTAGACTTGAGTCCATTCGCATCTTACTTGCCTATGCTAATCACCATAATATCACCTTGTACCAAATGGACATCAAAAGTGCTTTTCTAAATGGTGAAATAGAGGAGGAAGTTTATGTCAAACAACCTCCCGGCTTTATCAACCCTAAGAAACCAAATCATGTTTACAAACTTCACAAAGCTCTTTATGGTCTTAAACAAGCTCCTAGAGCATGGTATAAATGCTTGACCAAGTTCCTTACTACAAGTGGTTTTGAAATTGGTAAAATTGATTCTACTCTTTTTACTAAAAGGGTTAATGGAGAACTATTTGTATGCCAAATTTATGTTGATGATATCATATTTGGTTCAACTAACCCTCTCTTTAGTGAAAAGTTTGGAAAGCTAATGTCAAAGAAGTTTGAGATGTCTATGATGAGTGAACTCAAATTCTTTCTCGGGTTGCAAATCAAGCAAACTAAGGAAGGTACATTTGTCTCTCAAACAAAGTACACCAAGGAATTATTCAAGAAGTTCAATATGCAAGAATGAAAAGGTATGTCTACACCCATGCCTACTAGTGGACATAATGATTTAACCAAAGATGGTGAACCGGTTGATCAAAAGGTTTATCGCTCTATGATTGGTTCATTGTTATACCTATGTGCTTCACGTCCCGATATTATGCTAAGTGTGTGCATGTGTGCACGATATCAAGCTGCTCCTAAAGATTGTCATCTTAAGGCTGTGAAAAGGATAGTGAGATATTTAATCCATACACCAAATTTTGGCATTTGGTATCCTAAGAGGTCTTCTTTTGATCTTGTTGCCTATTCTGACTCGGATTATGCCGGAGACAAGGTTGATAGAAAGTCCACTTCGGGTACTTGTCAATTTCTTGGTAGGTCTCTTGTGTCTTGGTCCTCCAAGAAACAAAACTCAGTATCCTTATCCACCACCGAAGCGGAATACATTGCCGCTGGTTCATGTTGTGCTCAATTACTTTGGATGACCCAAACTCTTAAAGATTATGGGATTTATGTGAAACATGTTCCACTGCTTTGTGACAATGAAAGTGCTATCAAAATTGGTCATAATCATGTACAACATTCTCGAACTAAGCATATTGAAGTTCGTCATCATTTCATTCGAGATCATGTTGCTAAGGGTGACATCAATCTTAAGCATGTTCGCACCGACAAGCAATTAGCGGATATATTCACTAAACCACTTGATGAGAAAGTGTTTTGCAGGTTGAGAGGAGAATTGAACATCATTGATGCTTCGAACTTGGAGTAGAAACTCCATTGGATACATGCAAGACATGAGCTTATGACTAATCCATGATATATCTCTTATGATAATTATCTTATGTCTTGGATATATTTGCACCTTGCATGTTGCCTAACCCATGTAGGTGCTTGGTTGAATCTAATTCCATGAGATTGCGACTCACTCACATCTTGAGCAATCTCTACAAGACCAAGACTCTACACAATAGTGGTTGAAGACAAGGAAGCACAAAACCATTCAAACATATCCTTTGACAAATTCTATATTAAGCTTCATGATTGTCATTTTTGGATACACAAGTGCTCTTCCTTGCAAGAACTAACCCATGTAGGTAGATGAACTCAAACTCCAAGTGGTGCTCCCAACTCTTGATGAGCTACATCAACCTTGAGCACCCACACAAGTTCAACTACATGAGCAAGAACCACACCACCACCCAAGGTATGTTATTCCATCTTAGAGAAGCTTTACTCCAAGACATGAGTCAAAGCAACTTAACAAGATAAGAATACATCAAGATGCTTAAACGAAAAAAATGGTAACCCCATTTTGAGCTTAAAAGATGAGTATGACCTACGATCAAGTGTCCTCACTTGACTCCTAAGTCAATATACTCTAACATAGGTGACTATGTCACCGCCCAATTCTAGATGAAGTTCTCTTGTGTTCTTTTCTAAGTTATTGCATTTGTCCCTTGCATATTTGTTTCCTTCTTTTTCAAACAAAAAAAACTTCATCTAGAAACTTTCACTCTTTTCTTTTTGATTTTTGTTCTGCATATTTCTGCATCAAATTCCTTGCAAATCTTTCAGCTAATTCATTGCAAATCTTTGTGAGACATTACTTGACTAGTGAGCTGAAGTGACAAGTGTTTTTCTCTATGATGAACTCGGTTTCACCGAATGACATTTTCGGTCCAACCGAATCCCTTCGGTACTACCGAAACATGCCACTCGGTGCCACCGATTTCGCAACAGGAAAAACAGTTTGCCACATATTCTATATTTCTTCTGATCCAGCTCCACTCAATGAATCTTGTCCTCTACAAGCATCACAGTTTTATTCACTGCTTTGTGCTGAATCTCAAGGACCAAATCTATTCGACGGATTCCAGGAAAAACCTTCTTGGAAATTGATGTCAAAGGGGGAGAGAGAGATCACATCAAAGCTTATCATCAGGGAGAGAGATCACATCAAAAGCTTATCACCTACAAAAGAGAAAGTACTAAGGGGGGGAGAATACTCAAGGATCCCATATATTAAGGGGGAGAGAATACTCAAGGATCCCAGATGCTTGATGTTCAGGAGGAGAGATGTTCATATGAACTCATTTGAATTAAGTTCTATTCATATCTTTCAGCTCTGATTTTCTGTTTCCTATCTTCTCCCAATATCCCATGTAAGATTCAGGGGGAGCAAGACACCTAAGGGAAAGAAATCAGTCAAATTCATTGCATATCTTTATTCATGGGGACATGTTGAATTCAATGTGGTACCTTGTACTCACTCTCTACATGTCATCCCAGTCTTGGAATTCTTGTGGTTTCTTTTGTTTGCTTTGGCTAGTGGACGTACCTGTGCTATCTAACCTTGTTTGTGCAGGTTCATTTCATCCTAAGCCAACTCAAGACCACAAGGTAAGTATATGCATCAAAATCATGAGTATGAGGAGTTCTTGCTTATGTACATACTGTTTGCAAGAAGGACTCATGAGCATGAAGGTATTTTCCTTGATAATCTTTTGCTCTGATGCATATGGCCAAGATACATGTAACACATTGCCTACTCTGTCATGGCTATGCTCTCACATGCCTCTATATTTCATATTTACATGAGTGCATACATGTAGGGGGAGCCTATGCTTGTTACATGTCCTTCCAAAGCTTTACTTGCTGTTCTTTATATCTTTATC